>NC_079893.1:18113341-18130731 GCF_024868665.1 Triplophysa rosa | reverse complement strand
GTCCTCCCGTGCTGCGACTCGGCCGCCTCGGCCGTCGAGTCCCGTGCACCGTCTGCTTCCCAGCAGCCCTGGTCCTCTTCGATGCCCTCCAGCTCTGGCGGCCCCCACTCAGGCGGCCCCCCTGGAAGAGACAGCGAAGAGGAGACCATCGCCCCATCAGCAGCCGCGGCAAAAGCAAAAGCGGCCCTCATGGGAAGACCTCAGGGGGATCGAGGCTACCATTGGGCCCGACCCCAGCCACATCACTGGGAAATTGGAGATGGACGGGTCCTGCCCCGTCTCACCATCTGCTGGCCCCCTCCGGGGGGCTAGCGCCCACTTAATCTCAAAAATATAGTTTCCTCTCTCTCTGGGGTATCACAGCCGCTCCCACCCTCGGCACGACAGTGGACGGCAACTCGATGTTGCGTCACGGAGAAGCGCAATGTTGAGTATAAAAACCAGCCCTCAGCACTCTCAGTCAGTCAGTGCGTTGAGCTGCGCAGTCGCCAGGCAGGAAAAACAGCAGAGCCGATCTCCTCCCTGGGGGTCCTCCCCCGGCAAGGAATCCGTACTGTTAGCCATCGAACCACCCCCTGGGGGGACGATGAAGAAGATTGAACCTTTAGTCCCCCTGTCACAGTTCTGGGAGCCTGTCCGGCTTCCCAGACTGTCAGGCTGGCTAGGGAAGACAATCCGTCTTGGCTACTGGATCCAGTTCGCCACACGCCCGCCCAAGTTTCAGGGCATCCTATATACCTCAGTCAGAGGCAAGGATGTTCCCGTACTTCGGGCCGACGTCGCCACCCTTCTGGTGAAATGAGTGATCGAGCCCGCCCCACCAGCCGAGATGTTCAACGGGTTTTACAACCCGTACTTCATTGTCCCCAAGAAAGGCGGGGGGTTGCGCCCTTCTTGGATCTGTGTGTTCTGAACAGGCACCTATACAAGCTGCCTTTCAGGATGATCATGCAGAAGCGCATCCTGGCGTTCGCCAGGTGTCAGGACTGGTTCATGGCAATCGACCTGAAGGATGCCTACTTTCATGTCTCGTTCCTCCGTCGACTTCGGCCGTTCCTACAGTTCGCATTCGAGGGATGGGCATATCAGTACAGGGTCCTCCCCTTCGGTCTGACCCTGTCTCCACGGGTCTTTTCTAAGGTCGTGGAAGCCGCCCTCCTTCCCCTCAGGGAAGGAGGTGTGCGGGTACTAAACTATCTCGACGACTGGCTCATCCTGGCTCACTCTCGAGATCAGTTGTGTACACACGGGGACCTGGTGCTCCGGCACCTAGATCGGTTGGGGCTACAGGTCAACTGAGAAAAGAGCAAGCTCTCCCCGGTGCAGAGCATCCTCTTTCTTGGTATGGAACTCGACTCTGTCCCCATTACAGCGCGACTGACTACTGAGCGCACCCAGTCAGTGTTGAACTGCCTGAAGCTTTCGGGCAGTCAGCGGTCCCCCTGGAACTATTTCAGAGGCTCCTGGGATTCATGGCATCCTCGGCGGGGGAGCCCCCCCCTCGGGTCGATGCACATGCGACCGCTCCAACACTGGCTACAGAGTCAGGTTCCTTGGAGAGCGTGGCACACAGGCAGCAGGCGTATGGTCATCACGCTTTTCTGCCGACGCACCCTAACCCCCTGGTCTTCCATGACCTTCTGCGGACTTGCGTCCCCTTAGGGATGCCTCCCTGCAGGGTTGGGGTGCCTTGTGCAACGGGCACGTAGTGTCGGGGCGGTGGACGGGCCCCTGCCTGCGTTGGCATATCTACTGCCTAGAGTTGTTGGCTGTGCTACTTGCACTGAGGAGGCTACTACCTCACAGGACGAGGAGCTCCTGAGTGGCCCACCCCCTGTCTGGTTGGGACATCACTCAGGCTAGGGCCTCGGCCACTAGGCGGCTATATGCCCATAAGTGGTGCCTCTTCTCATCCTGGTGCAACCTGGTCATTAGGTTCCTAAGGGGTGCGAGAAGGCGACCGCTTTATCCGTGCTCCGTACTCTCTTGCGACCTAGGTGGCGGGCCTCAAGAGGCCCCGCCCCCTTCGAGCCTCTCGGAGCTACCGCTCTATCTCACCTCTCGATAAAGACGGCTCTCCTGATGGCGCTCACATCCAAGAGGGTAGGGGACCTGCAAGCACCCTCCATGTCCACAGATTGCCTAGAACTCGGGCCCGGGGATTCTCACGTTATCCTGAGACCCCGTCCCGGCTACGTGCCCAAAGTTCCCACCACTCTCCCGAGAGACCAGGTGGTGAACCTGCAGGCGCTCCCCACCGAGGAGGAAGACCCAACCCCTTCTGTGTTGTATCCAGTACTCGCACTGCGCCTCTACTTGGACCGCACGCAGAGCTTCGGAAGCTCTGAGCAGCTCTTTGTCTGTTTTGGAGGTCAGAAGAAGGGAGGGCTGTCTCCAAACAGAGGCTGGCGCACTGGATCGTGGATGCCGTCGTTATGGCATATGATCTCAAAATCGCCCCTGCCCGTTGGGAGTGATGCACACTCCTCATGGGCACTGGCTCAGGGCGCCTCTCTGGCAGACATCTGCAGAGCTGCGGGTTGGGCTATGCCCAACAACTCCGCGGGGTTCTAATACCAACGTGCGGAACTGGTGTCAGCCCGCGTCCTGCAGGGCAACGTGTAGGACTGGCAGCCGGTAGGGCGTTCTGGGACCCCCTACCTCTCCACTGGATGGTTACAATTTCGGCTAGCACTCACGTCTGACTCGCCCAGGCCAGTCAGCGTCGCTCCGTTAGAGATTGTGACGCGGCTCAGCGCTGTGGAGTTTTCCATAAGAACCCCAATCTGTCGGATTGACACAAAGTCGAGAGACCGACAGAAAGGGAACGTCTTGGTTACAGATGTAACCTCAGTTCCCTGATGGAGGGAACGAGACGTTGTGTCCTTTATGCCACAACGCTGGCCGCCCACCCCAGCGGTCGGGGGGGATGCTTCAGGCTCCTCAGACCAAAAGGTGAATGAATCAGCACGCCGGCTTCCCTCTTATACCCGGACATGGGGAGGAGTCCGGCATGCAAATTTCATTCACCAATTTGCATTGGCCTTTTCTAAATACCCAGAAGATGATAGGTTCTCAAGACAAACCCCAATCTGTCGGTTCGACACAACGTCTCGTTCCCTCCATCAGGGAACTGAGGTTACATCCGTAACCAAGACGTTCTCTTTTCACACAGCAGTTCAGTTCAGTGTGTGCTGTTGTTGTAATTAAATAGCTAAATAGTATATTGGTTCAAGTCAGAAAGTGAATAACTGAATTAATTTGTGGATAATATTAAGTGTTTACGGGAGACGCTAAACGGGAACGATTCAGCTGAACTGGTTCGACCGGTTCACTAAAAAGAAAGAACCGGTTCGAATGAATGATTCGTCCGCAGCGCGAACCAGCATCAATCATTCATCAGGCACGATGTCAGAGAGCAGCGGCATAATACAGATTGGTTTTACAAACCGTAATAAATGTATCAACAGTGTGCTTAAAAGGAAACTTTTTGCAACAAAACTTTCCCCGAAACATGTGGGACAACATCCAATTTCGTAAGACACCTGCAAAGGCATCACAGAGAGAGCTAAGTTAATGCCATGTTTCAGAGTTAGCATTGCATTTGAGTATTTTAGATAGTTTGGAAAGTAGGGCTTAAAGATAAGATTGATCGTATTTTTATTGTCATTGTGATGAACATGTTATTTAAGGATGGGCACCGACGTGCTTATAAACGAGCTGTGGAGCCTCTGCTCTTTCTAGCGGCACCTCTATCGAACAGGCACGGGCAGGCGCGCACACGCACGCACGCATGCACAAAAGTGTTCATTGCTGCACAACCTTGCTGTTAGGAGGGGTGATAAAAAAAGTTCCTTAAAAAGTAATAAACAGTTACACTTCGGCTTTGTGACTTTAGTGCTATACATATATAGTCAAAATAAAATTATCTTATTTTATCTGCTTTTCGATCATTACAAACAATAATGAAAATGATTATCTTAGAATAGAAGATATGCTGTCTCTTGCATCACATAAATGATCAATAGTTAAGTATGTGGTCTTGTAGTCATGATTCTTTTTTGTCTCTGTCTTGACTGTCTCAATTGGACTCGGTCTTGACTTGGACTCGAACCTCTCTGGACTTGGACTTGACTTGGAGTCGAACCTCTTTGGACTCTAACTTGACTCTGTCTCGACTAGTCCTGGTCTTGGACTCGACAATGGTGGACTTGACTACAGCCCTAGTACACTTCCCTGCCAGCCTAACTGCTAGTTTAAGCCATTCGTCTCGTCAACAATCGCTCATGCAACTGTAGTGCTATTTTGCAGGGTGTATGCTTCCCCTTACAGCTTACAGCTAATTTAACCCATTTGGCACCTAACAACTTGCTCACCCAACTTGTGCAAATTGTGGCAGGGTGCATGCTTCCCCTGCCAGCCGTACTGCTAGTTTAACCCAGTGTTTGCATAATGAGGCACGTTCATTATGCTATTTAGACATGCTTATTTGTTTGGGGGGACATGTATTGCTGTGCTCCTGCTATGTCAATGCAAGGCTGCATGGACGGGCAGAGAGTTTGCCCAGAACAGTTTCGTTCCACCAAACTTAATATATGCTATCATTAAATAATTGACGACAGTGGTCCTGACAGAAATAGTTATATTGTCCTATCCTAACAAACCATACATCAATGGAAAGCTTATTCATCCAGCTTTCAAATTGACACTTTTGTGCTCCAGGGTCACATTCAGTTACCTTTCTAATTAAAAGTATAAAAAATAAAGGAATATGTACAGTATATACTGTCCTCTCGACGGGACATATGCTAACGTGTTCTCTCTTTCCCAGACAGCAGTGTGTGACCTGATACCCCCACGAAGAGCACCCCACGGACTCTAGAACGGGCACGGATACGCACCACTGGAAGAAGGAACCACAGCACCCACAAATACACCACCTACCTTTAATAAAAACCTACCCTCCGGGGTCTTATCATCACTCAAATCCTTGTCATGTATTTTTCCACCCCGCTACACTGGTGGAGAATGCGGATGTAGTGGTGGAAGGATACCGACAAGCGCACTGGACACCAGGATTTAAAGGGGACTGTAGCAAGTTCGTAACAAACACAGGAAGGAAGAGGCTGGAATCGGGGATTAGCTACCACTGGCAGGTAAGTTTATTGTCACAAGTCCTTTCTAGTGCTCTTTGTGCTTTCAGCATACACACACACAGTAATCACTGGTAAGTCACTTTGTCATAGGTTCCACGCGGTTCTCTCTCCACTACTTCCGCTCAGCTATTCCACTGCCAGTCGTAGCCACGTCTCCCCCTTTACCAGTGCTGCCTCGCTGGTTTTTAAGCCTCCCCACGCCAGTTACTAGAATAAGGCACAGGTGTTCATTATTTGCGTGAGCGCCACACTCACTCACCGCTCGTCTCCTCACTCTCTCTCCCACTGCAGACTTCGCTGAACCCCACCCCCTCTGCCACATACCCCCACCGCCCGACTCAGGCCTGGGAGCCATCCGGCCTGCAGCCCTCCTCCCCCCTTGCCGGGAGAGGAAGTCGGCCACAGCCATCTGTGCACCCGGCCTGTGGATCACCTTGAATTTGAAAGGCTGTAGAGCGAGATACCAACGGGTGATCCGCGTGTTGGTATCCTTCATGCGGTGGAGCCACTGAAGGGGAGCGTGGTCCGAATAGAGGGTGATTTCCCACCCCAAGAGGTAATATCTGAGGGTGAGGACAGCCCACCGGATGGCCAAACACTCCTTTTCTATGGTGCTGTAACTAGCTTCCCTCTTCGAGAGGATGCGGCTAAGGTACAGCACCGGCCGTTCCTCACCCTCCACCAGCTGGGACAGGACTGCACCCAGCCCTCTGTCCGACGCGTCGGTCTGCAGAATAAAAGGGAGAGAAAAGTTAGGAGAGTGTAAGAGCGGCCCACCACACAGAGCAGCCTTCACTTGGGTTAAGGCCTGCTGGCACCGCTCCGTCCACTGGACCGGATCTGGTGCTTCCTTTTTAGTGAGATCAGTCAGCGGGTTGGTGAGCTCCGAATATTTAGGTACAAACCGTCTATAATATCCCGCCAACCCCAGGAACTGTCTCACCTCCTTTTTGGTCTTAGGCCTCGGGCAGGCTGCAATCGCTGCGGTCTTATTAATTTGGGGACGCACCTGCCCGTGACCTAAGTGGAAGCCCAGATACTTGACCTCCACCCGCCCAATCGCACACTTCTTCGGATTAGCCGTGAGCCCAGCCTCCCTCAGCGACCTCAGGACCGCTCTCAGATGCTCGATATGCCGCTGCCAATCGTTGCTATGGATAATAATATCGTCCAGGTAGGCAGCGGCATATGTCGCATGGGGTCGGAGGATACGGTCCATGAGGCGATGGAAGGTGGCCGGGGCTACAAACAATCCGAATGGAAGAGTCACGAATTGGTGTAATCCGAACGACGTGGTGAAGGCTGTCTTTTCTTTGGATACTGGTGTAAGGGGGATCTGCCAGTACCCTTTTGTTAAGTCCAGTGTCGAATAAAAATGAGCAGAGCCCAGCTGGTCCAACAATTCGTCGACCCGCTGCATTGGGTAAGCGTTGAATTTCGACACTGCATTAACTTTGCGGTAGTCCACGCAGAACCTAACCGAGCCGTCGGTTTTGGGTACCAAAACTATCGGGCTCGCCCAGTCGCTGCTGGACTCTTCTATTACCCCCAAATCTAACATGGGCTCTAATTCTGCCTGCACCACCTTTTTTTGTGTTCAGGTAAACGGTAGGGTCTACTACGCACCACTACCCCAGGCTCAGTTTAGACATGGTGCTGTATGAGATTCGTTTGGCCAGGAAGGGGAGAGAACATGTCTTCGTGGACGTTGCTCGGTGGCTTGGTCGGGGTCACTGAGTGCAGCTATGACACGTCAGAGGAGATCTGGCCCTCCCGGCTGAGCCTGGGTTCTCCCGAGGTTTTTTTCTCTCCATTATTCAGCATTGGAGTTTGGGTTCCTTGCCACAGCAGAGCAGTGCACTGTTGGCTTGCTCACCGGGAGACTGCATTTATTTATTAGATATTATTTATTATAATAACAATATATATATAACAATCTGTTAATATGTTTATTCTACTATATACTACCCTGTACAATGTCTCTTATATGTTATTATCCCCCATTTTCTGTAAAATAGTCTTTATTTTATATATGCACAATTTAGAATATTTTAGACTGTAAATCGTATTATATTGTATTGTCATTGTGTTGAATGTCTGTACTAGAAGCTTCCAACACCAAAGAAAATTCCTTGTGTGTGCAAGCACACTTGGCAATAAAGCTCTTCTGATTCTGATTCTGATTCTGATAATGATCTCGCTTGGTCTATAAACACCATGCACTGTGCTGTGTTTTACCTTTCTGTGTTTTTATTATTTGCTCCTGTAAAGCTGCTTTGGAACAATGCACATTGTGAAAAGCGCTATATAAATAAAATTGAATTGAATTGAATTGAAACATGTCGGCAAACTCCGCTTGCAGGCGGGCCAGGTCAGTGAGCTCTGAGGGTGAAAGGTGGTCTCCCCCCGGGGCCAGGGCAATGGATTACGGTTTAACTTTTGCCTCTGGCCCGAGATCCTCCTCTGCGGATACCACTGTGGCCAGCATCACTGCCTCCTCCTCACTCCATTTTTTCAGGAGGTTGAGGTGGTATATTTGACGTGCACCCCCCCCCCCCCCATCCATCCGGATGACCTCATAATCGAGATCGCCAACTTGCCGTGTGACCTCGAAGGGTCCTTGCCACTTTGCAAGTAATTTGGAGCTAGATGTTGGGAGCAATGCAAGCACTTTCTCTCCCGGCGTGAATTTTCCCAGGTTAGAACCCCAGTTATACAGATGGCTTTGTTTGTCCTGGGCCTGTAGCAAATTCTCCAAGGATAGCCGCCCCAGTGTCTGGAGATTTGCTCTCAGGTCCAGGACATACTGAATTTCATTTTTACTCGAATATTGTCCGTCCTCCCACGTCTCCTTTAGGATGTCAAGAACCCCAACAGGGTTGACGCCCATAAAGGAGCTCGAAGGGGGAAAACCCCGTGGAGTGCTCCAGTACTACCTTGTCGATGATGGTCCCAACGTTGCTTCCCTCAGCCATCAGCCATTTGCAGCAGGAGTCCCGGAGCTGCTGAGCCAACAGATAGGGCCGACCGGTTTCCGCCAACCCCAGCGACCGAAATCGCTGGCGGTGCTACTCTGGGCTCCAGCCGACCCACTGCAGGATGGCTTTCTTCAGCTCAGCATACACCAGGAGATTCTCCGGGGGCAGTTGTTGTGCCGCCACCTGTGCCTCGCCGGAGAGCAGAGGAAGCAGCCGTAGGGCCCACTGATCCCTCGGCCATTCACTGGTCTCGCCGCCCGCTCATAAAGATCCAGGAATGCCTCGGGATCATCCTGTGGACCCATCTTCTGCAGCAACAGGTGTGTCGGCGGGGTCCGCTCGGCGTGGGCCCCCATCTGAACCTCCCGGTGCATCCAGCTCCGGAACACCTCGCGGTCCTCTTGCTGGGCCTGGAGGATAGCCTGGAAGCGGCTATCCTGGTCCTCCCACAGTTGCAAAAGGGCCCGATGTTGTTCTTGGTGGAGGACCGTGAGTGATGAAATCACTTCCGCAAACGGCGAGCTTGACGGATTCGGCCCACCTGTCGCAGCCTCCCGTCAGGGCAAGACCGAACTGGAGCTCAAGGTCCTACGGACTGCCGCAGCCAGACGCGTTCCGCTACTCGATCCCCGTGTGCAGGTAACGCAACTTTTGCCAAAAATGATGGCCCACGACGTTGTCGAAGCTTACCTGCAGATGTTTGAGACCACGGCAGTTGGGGAGCATTGGGAGCCGGACGAATGGGCGCGATTGTTGGCGCCCCTCCTCACGGGCGAGGTGCAGAAGGTATATTTCTCCCTCCCAATGGCGGTGACCAACTCTTACACCGACCTGAAAAGGGAGATCCTGGCCAGTTTGGGCCTCTCCCCGATCTGTGCGGCCCATCTCTTCCACACCCGGGAATACCAGCCCGGTCGCCCAACCCGGACCCAGGCCGCCCAGCTGGGCTACCTCGCTCGACAATGGCTGCTCGATGGGAACCCCCTGACTGTGGAACGCGCCGTGGTTGACCGGCTGCTACGTGCCCTCCCATGCTTCCACCGACAGGCGGTCGGGATGAGGAACACCGCTACCATCGCGGAGCTGGTCGAGGCCATGGAACTGGCGGATGCTGCCCACCGGTGGGAGGGGGAGCGAGCGCCGCTGTTTCCCCAGAGGGTGGTCCAGGATCAACGCGTGCCGAAGGGCACCTATCGACCAGGAAACAGGCCGGCGGCCCCTACCCCACCGGACGTACCCATGCCGACGGAGGTGTCCAACTCCGCGTTCATTCCTGGCTGGCAGGCTGCATCGTGCATCAGGACCTGCCAACCGGAGCCCATAGGGCAAACGTGACGGTGAACGGACGTGTGTTCACCGCCCTCCTGGACTCCGGCAGCGCGGTCAGCCTGGTCCAGACCCGCATCATCCCACCCCGGGGTGAGTCTCGGGCTTTCCTACCGATCACCTGCGTGCACGGGGATACCAGACACGTGCCCGCCCGGATGGTGACGTATCGGCGGGCATCGGGTCCTGGCCAGTGGAGGTCGGAGTGGTCGAGGACCTTCCGGTTCCAGTTCTTTTCCAGTTTCATCGCCCAGGAACTCTCCAGTCGGGTCGGCATTCCCTCGGCGATTCTGACCGACCAGGGGACCCCGTTCATGTCCCAGCTAATGGCAGACCTGTGCAAGCTCCTGAGGGTGAAACAGTTGAGGACCTCCGTATACCACCCCCAGACGGACGGACTCGTCGAACGCTTCAACAGAACACTGAAGCAGATGCTACGGCGGGTTGCGGCCGACGACAAGAGGGACTGGGACCTCATGCTCCCCTACGTCCTCTTTGGTATACGCGAGAGTCCCCAAAGCATCAACTGGCTTCACCCCTTTCGAACTCCTTTTCGGACAGCAACCCCGAGGACTGCTGGACGTGGTGAAGGAGACTTGGGAACAACAACCCACACTCCACCGCTCCATTATAGAACACGTCCGACAGATGCATGAAAGGATCGACAGGGTGATGCCATTAGTCCGGGAACACCTCGTCTCCGCCCAGCAAGCCCAGCAACGACTCTACAACCGGTCCACCAGCCACGTGAGTTCTGTGCCGGTGACAGGGTTATGGTCATCCCCAAGTCCGCCTGCAAATTCATGGCTAGCTGGCAGGGGCCCTACACGGTGACGGAAAAACACGGCCCCATCACCTACCGGATCTGCCAGGCAGGAAAGCGGAAGGAGTTACAGATATACCACATCAACCTTCTGAAGAAGTGGACGGGGACTAGAGACCAGCTCGCCGCCCTGACCATCGTGGATCCAGTCGTCGTGGACATGGACCCTCTATTGTCTGCAACACAGAAGACGGAGCTGCAGCACCTGGTCGGTCAGTTCCAGGATGTGTTCTCCCAAAATCATGGACGGACACACGTGGTCGAACACGAGATCCGGACAACACTGTCCGGCAATGGCCCTACCGCATCCCTCAGGCTCGTCGGCGGGCTATTGAGTCGGAAATCCAAATCATGCTGAAGTTGGGAGTGATCGAGCCCTCCCTCAGCCAAGCCCCATCGTGATGGTTCCGAAGCCAGATGGCACCCTCCGGTTCTGTAACGACTTCCACCGCCTGACCGAGGTCTCGGAGTTCGACGGGTACCCAATGCCTCGGGTGGATGAGCTGCTGGATCGCCTGGGAAGAGCCCGGTTTATCTCAACTCTGGACTTAACAAAGGGGTACTGGCAGGTACCCCTTTCGAAGGCCGCCAGGCCGAAGACGGCCTTTAGCACGCCCAGCGGTCACTGGCAATACCGGACCCATCCCTTTGGGCTGCACGGAGCCCCCGCCACGTTCCAGCGTATGATGGACGTCGTACTGCGGCCCCATCAACCCTACGCCGCCGCCTATCTGGACGACGTGGTGATCCACTCCGAGCATTGGGATGACCATCTGGATCGTCTCCGGGGGGTGCTGACCAAACTCCGCAGGGCTGGCCTAACCGCCAACCCCCGGAAGTGTCACCTGGGCCTCTCGGAGGCGAAGTATCTGGGTTTCCAGATGGGATGTGGCCTCATAAAGCCACAGGACAAGAAGGTGGAAGCAGTGCGGGCCGCGTCCAGACCCAGCTCAAAGACCCAGGTACAGGCATTTTTGGGGTTGGCGGGGTATTATCGCTGCTTCATTCCCAACTTCTCCTCTCTAGCCGCCCCCTTGACAGACCTGACCAGAAAGGGACAGCCGGACATTGTGACCTGGATGACTGAAGTGGAGGAGGCCTTCAGAAAGGTGAAGACTGCGCTCACTTCTGAGCCGGTCCTCCGGGCTCCGGACTCCTGCTGCCCCTTTCTGTTGCAGACGGATGCGTCGGACACGGGACTGGGAGCTGTCCTGTCCCAGCTGCAGGACGGGGAAGAGCATCCCGTGCTGTACATCAGCAGGAAGCTGACCCCAGCCGAGAAGAACTATGCCGCCATTGAGAAGGAGGCTCTGGCCATCAAGTAGGCTGTCCTGGAGCTCCGGTATTACCTCCTCGGCCGCAAGTTCAGCCTGATGACCGACCATACCCCCCTGCAGTGGATGGCCCGGGCCAAGGATACCAACACCAGGGTGACTCGTTGGTTCCTCGCGCTCCAGGACTTCCACTTCCTCCTTCAACACCGGCCTGGCACGGCCAACTCCAACGCCCTCTCTCGGATCTGGGCAGCTTACTCAGGTCTGTCGGGGGTCACTCCCCACCCACCCCCTGTCTCCCCGCTGGTCGCTGCGCTCTTTTCGGCCGGGCCGAAAACGGACGAGGAACAGCTGTCGACACTCACGGGTTGATAGGTCACAGCTGCCGGCGGTTACCAGGCGGGCTCATAAGCCGCCTGATCGCCAGAGGTGGGGGAGAAGCCTCTCGATGGGACATATGCTAACGCGTTCTCTCTTTCCCAGACAACAGTGTGTGACCGGATACCCCCACGAAGAGCACCCCACGGACTCTAGAACGGGCACGGATATCACACCTCGCACCACTGGAAGAAGGAACCACAGCACCCACAAATACACCACCTACCTTTAATAAAACCCACCCTCCGGGGACTTGTTATCACTCAGATCCTTGTCGTGTATTTTTCCACCCCGCTACAATATATACGTATATATGTGTGTGTGTTTGACCCAAACACTTTGTAATTCAGCTTCAGATGTTGAAGCTGCAACCTGTAACTTTTTGTTTAAGTTTTTTTAACTTTCAAAACTGCACAACCATTCTGAAACTTACTGTACTGTATGCCTGAAAAGTTCATATATTGTTAATAAAAAATCATCTTCACAGCTAACTGGACATGTGACATCATCAAACACAAATGAGCACAGGTGAGTGACATCATTAAGTGACAGGTAACCGGAATATGCATATTCAAACACAGAGACCTGGAAGCCTTCTCACCTCATAAAGATAGTTTCTATAGGCAGAAACACACCTGTCCAAAAAATCCAAAGAAACAGAAACAAAAAGAAGAATTACATTCTCGTTTTACACATATAATCTTTGTGAGAGCAGCAGGTGTCATGTGGATTTGTTTGTGTCTGAGTTATGAAGGGAAATTGCCAGCGGTCTCCCCCACTGTGAGTACAGACAGAAGTTTATGTTTTACACAGATCCTTTTAGAATAGAAATGTGATCTAACAACACTTCATTCAGTGCTGAAAAGATGCAGGTGTGTCTCAGAGGAAGAGAGAATAACAAACACATCACACACATCTCACAGTCTGTTTACCGTCTCACTCTTTCTCAGACCGTCTCATCTTCTGTTGCTGTCATCACTCACAATACCCCTCTCTCACCTTGCTCTCTCTGAAGACTCGGCTTGTGTACCTCAGACAGGAATAGCACAAGGGCTCTCCACATTTACTCATCTGACAGAATGTGAAATAATCAGAGCGAGAGAGAGAAAGAGATAGCTTGCAAGATGTCTGCATAGTTTTAGAGCATCATGCATGCATGCAGCAGCACAAAGCATTGCAGTTGCAGATACAGCAATCCCAGAATGCACTGCATGAGCTCAATGAATAAGGGATGATGCATTACTGCAATTTATATTTCAATATTTGACACTTTTATCCCCAATACATTCCAGGACAATCAAACTATTAAAGCAATTGATTCATTATAGAAATACATCGTAAAAATTGTGTGTGCGTGCGCGTGTTTAAATTAACTTTTTTTTTTAAATGCTTAAGATCTGAATTAATGTTGGTTTCTCAGACTGTGTTAAACACAAACATTAACTGAAGCTCTGTTAACTCATGTGCCGTTTCAGGAGAGAAGAATTCTTAGTGTTGAACTTATTTTACACTACACACTGGCACACAAATACTATTAAACAATAAACAAAATATGCACTTCAGAGAGAATTATGCTGAAAAACAGCTGGTAATAAATCTTTGTTGTTGTTATTGCTACCATAATTAATTCTATTAACGGGTACACTGCTATCAATGACACCAGCAACCGTAACGTGCACATGCACACAATGACAAAAACAAAACACAGACACCTACATAAACATGCTTGCTCTATCATGCACACACAAACAAACATACACGCACGCACATATATGCACATGCGCATACACACACACACACACACACACATACTGTACATACACACACACACGCACGAACATACACACGCGCACACACGCACATGTCTGGTTTATTATCTCCGTGAGGACAGTCCATAGGTCCATACCGTCCAACTGTAATTTCTTGTTGTCAACACTTGTTTGTATGATTGTTCCCTCTTATTGTTTGGTGTATTATGTTTGCCAATTGCTTGTATTACTTTGTAAAGTGAACTTGGGTTCTTGAAAGGCGCTATAAAAAATAAACATATTATTATTATTATTAACAATACATTCAAATGACACTTATGTTTTTTAAACGCTACAACAAAACAAATTCATAAGGTGACACAACTAGAGGCCTTTAGAATGTTTTATTAATTTAGTCTGCCTCTTTCAAACAACAATTTCATTATGTATTTACACACCTACATAAAACAGGTTAAAGAAAAGCAGAAGAGAGACTTCTTAAAATATAAACAAACATTTAAAGATATAAACAATACATAAAATGCCACCACGATTATAATCTATAAATTATAAATATGAACTGGAAGGATAACACTTTATTGTATATCTCCTCAAAACTCACTAGGCATCTCGTTTTCCTGGTATCATTGCATTGTAATTATAAATTATAGACTGCTGTTTTGACGGCCTCTAAACTCAAGTAAAGTTGCATGTGAATATGGCTAGCTGTCCTGTATTTGCTCGATGTTGGCTTGTTGTTATGGCGTGATAGAGCCTGGAAGCGTGTCCTACTTTTAAGTGTGTGAAAGTTGGCAACCCTGCTAATATACTAACAAAATAAAAAAAGTAATTTAAGTACAAACACTAACACAATACAATACAGAAAAGTTTTTTTTTCTCGATTAGAATTTTGGGTTCCTCGCCACCGTTTGCATACTGTTCTTTTGCCTGGCCGGGGGGCTGCTTTAGAATTTCAAAGTTTTACTTAATTAATATTGCATATAGTAATTTATAGTCTGTTATATTTGACCTGTGCTTCTCTCTCCTTTATCTTAAATGTTTGCTCTCACTGTGTGCGCGTACTTGTTTGTGTACGTGTGTGCGTACTTGTTTGTGTACGTGTGTGTGTCTATGTCTATGTGTGTTAGTACGTGTGCATATTGTGTGTGTGGAGTGTTTTGTATGTGGGTATGTCTGTCTTCTGTGTGAATTCACCTTTTTCTTGTTTTTACAGGTACAACTTTAATTGTTTTGCTTATAGTCAATATGTCTCATGTACAGCTTCTTTGTAACAATGAAAATTGTAAAAAGCGCTATATAAATAAAGTTGAGTTGAGTTGAGAAAACCGCAAGCAGATTGCTCTCTAATCTTCAATATCAACTTCTTGGTCAGGGAGCTGTCAATCCAAATCTCACTAACCAATGAGAGTAAAGTGGCCATAAGTCCCGCGCACACGTGAGATTTGTGCCATAAAGGCGAACGAAAACTTGAGAAGCGTAAACGAAAACTCAAAAAGCGCAAATGAAAAATCTATCAACGAATTCAAAACTATTATTCGCAAAAACGAAATTTAGAAAATTGTTAAGAAAAATAGCAGTTTATTAGAAAATCATGTCACATTCTTGCAATTGAGTTTATTGTTTTCATTATCAAAGTGTTTTTTTTTCTTTCTCATTGTATATTTTTGTTCGTTTTTTTAAGTTTGCGTTCATTTTTATTGACACAAAAGTAATCCCATAATAGCTCATAGCATTTTTGATGTTTGCAGGAGGATCTACTTTAACTGTCAGGTTTGTCTTGCCATAAAGTGTAGAATGATGAAAACTTAATGTAAGTACACGAAGAACCCTAAAATGTGACATCACTTCATGAGCCAGACGCTTCTGACATTAAAACACACTTAAACTTTAAACACACTTTAACACACATCAAATTCTCAAAACTATTGACAAAACAATGCTTCAAAAGTCTCCAGATGCATCACGCTGTCCGCATCATGACGTAGCCTATATATTTCATAGTCTTTAAATACTAATGGAATAATACGATACTAGACGTAGTTATTTTTTATAAACTGTGTGCACAGATTTTATATGCAGCCTAAAAAAGGACATTATTGATCAAAAGATTAGTTCTAACACACATCATATGTAAATTTTTCGGTCAGTATTGTTAAAAAGTAAACAGGTCTGCATACTGTAAATCAAATGCACAAAAACAGTTGTTATTCTCATGACCCCTCACGGGTCTCTGTGTTGGGCTGATCTTTCGATTTTCTCCCCTCACCGTCTGCTTAACTATGACAATGAGTCCTCACTGAATTTGTGAATTTCACTGTCTGTGAGTTTTCATTAAGCCAGTAGTAAATGAAATTTAAGCACGCTGCATTTATAATTCATGTCAGCAGGAAGAGGGGGCGAGCTCATTAGAGTCGGCTCATTCTGAATAAAACATGAAGTTTGTTTGTTTTGCTGCTGTATAAAGACCACTGTCATGGGCATGCATGGGTTCAGGTCCCGGCCCCATTCCAGAACAAAACTTCAGCTCAATTCTGTCTCCCTCACATCTCACAGTCTGTGAAGGGAATAAACCGAACAGATCTGCGGGTGACAGAGAGGCTGCATTAACAGAAAATAATTTTAAAAGTACAGAATGATCTCCATCCATGCTAATAGATTCAGTACAGAGATTTCAAGATGTGTTAGTGACAGACACATCACATTATTCTCCATGTGGTTCTTCAACTTTCACTTTAAAACTCTCCGTGAGTTTGATGGGAAAGAAAAATGTCAGCAAATAAAGACAATGTTCTTCCATTCACCAGCACTAAATCACAGACACGGCTGTTACTGTCAGGAAACGTGGTGTTTCAGCGAGTAAGGGGTTAACAAGACGTTTAATAAATAATAAAGACAAAACCAAAAAATCCACGAGGGGGTAACATAACAAAACAAGGGAATATAATAACATGACAAGACAGGACAGGACAGGAATAAGACTAACTAAACTTACACAGGAACAACAGTTAACACTTGACATAATTTACAAAAAGACTACACTAGACTAAACTTGACAAGACACGGGGACTTGCACCACACGAATCAAAATGAACCAGCACAGGACAGAAAACACAAGGGCATTATAAAGGGGATAAATCAAGAGGGGGACAGTTGAAGGGCATGAAACAATAAACGAGCAATAACGAGGAGACGAGAGGGCGGGAACAGAGACGAGATCGGAGAGGGTGTATGGAAGGCCATAAGGCCAAAATTACCCCTCTCCACATGAAACATGGGGTTCTGTCATGATCCTGCCACTAGACCAGTGGTCACCAACCCTGCTCCTGGAGATCGACCGTCCTGCAGACTGCAGCTCCAACCCTGCTTCAGCACACCTGTCTGTAATTATCAAGCAAACCCGAACACATTGATTAGATAGTTCAGGTGTGTTTGATTGGGGTTAAAGCTGAAATCTTCAGGACGGTCGATCTCCAGGAGCAGGGTTGGTGACCACTGCACTACTCAACTCAACTCAACTTTATTTATATAGCGCTTTTACAATTTTCATTGTTACAAAGCAGCTGTACATGAGACACATTGACTACAAGCAAAACAATCAAAGTTGTACCTGCAAAAACAAGAAAAGGTTGAAAACACAGAAGACAGACACACCCACACACAAAACACTCCACACACACAACACGCAC
>NC_079893.1:18087487-18109291 GCF_024868665.1 Triplophysa rosa | reverse complement strand
GCGGTGATGAAGATTAGGTGGTGAGGGGATGAGTAGGCACTTTGTGGCGCGAGGGTCCACGCCCGCAGCACTTTGCCACCCCTTGTGGCGTCCGTACGATGCCTCTCCGGAAAAACGGCCCCTAAACTCCGATAAGGGAAAAAAGTCCCACTCATAATAAGAGTGAGCGAGAATTTGGCGTACTATTCAGGTATACGAGCCCTTCGTCTGCCTAGTCGACCGATGGCAATCTATATGAATGGACAATTGTCCACGATTTACCTAGCTTCCCTTGCACAGGGTCTGTGCAATGAGGCTCACTGGGGGGAAGGCGTACTTCCTCTTGTCCCGCGGCCAGCTGTGCGCAAGGGCATCTGTACCGAGGGGACCGTCGGATAGGGAGTACCAAAGCGGACAATGGGTGGAGTCCGGGGAGGCAAACAGGTCCACCTGTGCCAGACCGAACTGCTCCCATATGAGCTGAACCGCGTGAGGGAGGAGTCGCCACTCTCCGCAAGGTGACCACTGACGAGAGAGCCTGTCTGCTGTCTGGTTCAGGTCGCCCGGGATGTGTATGGCTCTCAGGGAACTGATCACCTGCTGACTCCACAGGAGGAGGTGTCGGGCAAGTCGTGTTAGCTGCCGTGATCGAATACCACCCTGGTGGTTGATATACGCCACGGCAGCTGTGCTGTCCGACCGGACAAGCACGTGTCTGCCCTGCACGAAGGGTTGGAACCTCTTCAGCGCAAGTAGCACAGCCCACAACTCTAGGCAGTTGATGTGCCATTGCAGGCGGGGGCCCGTCCACTGCCCCGCTACTGCGTGCCCGTTGCACACAGCACCCCAGCCCTGAAGGGAGGCATCCGTCGTTATCACGACGTGTCTTGATACCTGCCCTAGGGGGACCCCCTCCCGTAGGAAGGCCATCGACGACCAAGGGGTCAGGGTGCGCCGACAGAAGGACGTGATGACCATACGCCTGCTGTCGGTGTGCCACGCTCTCCAAGGAACCCGACTCTGTAGCCAGTGTTGGAGTGGTCGCAAGTGTATCAACCCGAGGGGGACCACCCCCGCCGAGGATGCCATGTGCCCCAGGAGCCTCTGAAAATGTTTCAGGGAGACCGCCGGCTGCCTGAAAACCTTCAGGCAGTGTAACACTGACAGGGCACGCTCTGTAGTCAGTCGTGCTGTCATGGAGACAGAGTCGAGTTCCATACCGAGAAAGGAGATGCTCTGCGCGGGGGAGAGCTTGCTCTTTTCCCAGTTGACCTGTAGCCCCAACCGATCTAGGTGCCGGAGCACCAGGTCCCTGTGTGTACACAACAGATCTCGCGAGTGAGCCAAGACGAGCCAGTCGTCGAGATAGTTGAGTACCCGCACACCTTCTTCCTTGAGGGGAAGAAGGGCGGCCTCCACGACCTTCGTAAAGACACGTGGAGACAGGGACAGACCGAAGGGGAGGACCCTGTACTGATATGCCTGTCCCTCGAACGCGAACCGCAGGAACGGCCGGTGTCGAGGGAGGATCGAGACATGAAAGTACGCATCCTTCAGGTCGATTGCCATGAACCAGTCCTGACGCCTGACTGACGCCAGGATGCGCTTCTGCGTGACCATCCTGAAAGGCAGCTTGTGTAGGTGCCTGTTCAGAACACGCAAATCCAAGATAGGGCGCAACCCCCCGCCTTTCTTGGGGACAATGAAGTACGGGCTGTAGAACCCGCTGAACATCTCGGCCAGTGGGACGGGCTCGATCGCTCCCTTCACCAGAAGGGAGGCGACCTCCGCCCGAAGCACGGGGGCATCCCTGCCTCTGACTGAGGTAAAGAGGACGCCCCGGAACTTGGGCGGACGTTTCGCAAACTGAATCGCGTAGCCGAGACGGATCGTCTTCCTCAGCCAACCTGACAGTCTGGGAAGCTGAGACCAGGCACCCAGAAACTGTGACAGGGGGACTAGAGGTTTGATCTGCTTCATCGTCCCCCCGGAGGGTGGTTCGATGGCTAGCAGTACGGATTCCTTGCCGAGGGAGGACCCCCGGGGAGGAGATCGGCTCTGCTGTTTTTCCTGCCTGGCGATTGTCTGGCTCGACGCACTGTCTGTCTGAGAGTGCTGAAGGCCAGTGTTTATACTCGACATTGCGCTTCGCCATGACGCAACGTCGAGTTGCCGTCCACCGTCGACCAGAGGGTGGGAACGGCTGTGACAACCCAGGGAGAGAGGAAACTCTTTTCGTGAGGAAGTGGGCGCTGGCCCCCCGGGGGGGCCCAGCTGATGGAAGGACGGGGCAGGAACCGTCCCTCTCCGATCCAGCGATGTGATGGCTGGAATCGGGCCCGATGGTACTCTCAATCTCCCTGGGGTCTCTCCGTCAGGGCCGCTTCTGCTTCCGCGACGGCTGCTGACGGGGAGGCGGTTTCCTCTTCGACGTCCTTCTCCGGGAGGCAGCCTGAGAAGGGGGCACTGGAGCCGGATCCGGAGTCGAAGAGGTCCGGGGCTGCCGGGAAGCACACGCCGCTCGGGATCTCGGAGGCCTGACGACGGCCGAGTCACGGCGGGGCAAGATGTGCTTGATAGCCTCCGTCTGCTTCTTCACCGTTGAGAACTGCTGAGAGAAATCCTCAACGGTGTCACCAAACAGCCCTCCCTGCGAGATGGGGGCGTCGAGAAAGCGAACCTTCTCAGCGTCCCGCATCTGCGCAAGGTTGAGCCAGAGGTGCCTCTCTTGGACCACCATGGTGGACATCGCCCGACCCAAGGCCCGTGCCGTCACCTTAGTCGCCCGTAGAGCGAGATCGGTGGCGGTACGGAGTTCCTGCATAACCGTTGGGTCGGTCTTGCCCTCGTGGAGCTCCTTCAACGCCTTGGCCTGGTGGACCTGCAGGATGGCCATGGCGTGGAGGGAGGAGGCGGCCTGACCCGCAGCCATGTAAGCCTTCGACACCAGCGATGCCGAAAACTTACACGCCTTGGATGGGAGTCTAGGCCGAGCCCTCCAGGTGGCCGCTGTCTGCGGGCATAGGTGCACCGCGACAGCACGCTCCACCTGGGGGATCTCGACATAGCCCCTGGCCGCCCCACCATCGAGGGAAGTAAGGGCGACTGAGCCTTCCTGACTGGAACGAGCCGTGAGGGGCGCGTTCCAAGTCTAACTCAGCTCCTCATGTACCTCCGGGATAATACGGGACCGGCGCTGGGCGCGGCTTGGAGCCGCGCTCAGACCCCAGGTACCACGTATCCAACCGCGAGCGCTGGGGTAAAGGCGGTGCTGTGAACTGCAGCCCAATGCTCGCGGCGGCCCGGAAGAGCATGGTTGACATCTCAACGTCCGCCTCTTCCTGGGCTCGTCCCCCCGGGGGAGGGAGCTCCGCGGAATCGTCAGGGTCGGATGCCAAGAGGTCGCCCTCTGATGCTGTGATCGACATCTCATCTTCGTCACGCACTCCCGAGTACGTGGCGGAGGAACAAGACGGGGTAGGACCGTCTCTTAAGGGATGGTCAGACAAGCGTGACGGGGCGTGAATGGTCCGTGAGCCTGAGGCTGGCGGTCTAAAGTTCACGGTGATCCCCATATCACCCCTGGTGTTAACTGAAACGGGCGGCAGGGCCGTAGTCACGGCCGTCACGGATCGGGTAACAGACGAGGTGGTGGCTTTACCCATAAAGAATACAACCACCCGTGACCGCAACGTCTGGATAGGCATCTTCCCGCAGTGCGGGCAAGATGTATCCACGAAGGCTGCCTCAGCGTGCTGGAGACCCAAACACGTGAGACAGACATCGTGTCCATCCCCTTCCTCAATGAGCGCGTCGCACCCTAGAGAACAGCGGGACATGCCACGCTGGAGAAATTTACTCTTTTAGAAAAAAAAGTGCTCAGACACTTCTGGAACTGCCGAGACGCCCAGGGGAAAGTCGCTGCAGGAAGGCACCGTCCGCTGCACCACGTCGTAGATTCCAGCAGGATACCAGTGAAGAACTGGAAGATCAGCGAAGATCTGCAAGATCAGCGAAGACCTGGAGCTGCTCATCAGATGCGTAGGCTCTGAAGAACAAAAGGTGAATGAATGAGCACGCCGGCTTCCCTCTTATACCCGGATATCCGGGGAGGAGCCCGGCATGCAAATTTCATTCGCCAATTTTCATTGGCCTTTTCTAAATACTCAGAAGATGATAGGTTCTCAAGACAAACCCCATTCTGTCGGTTCGACACAACGTCGAGAGACCGACAGAAAGGGAACGGTGTTGTTAAATAAAGTGACACTTTTCATATAGTGACTTTTAAGTACACTGCAAGTTAAGACGGATTTTAATTATCTGATTGATGGCACTCATTGATATCATTTTGTTTTTATTTTAAATAAATGTTTAAATTAATGCTGTAATGTTTAAAGAGTATTTCACTAACAATACATACAGCAAGCCAACTTTAAGTAGTGAACTTAATATTATTATTTTATTATTAATATTAACATTTGTTGCAACTTCAAGAACAGAAAAAATATGCTAGTTCTAAGAATGTTTCAATTTACGTTATTATTTGTTATTATACTCATCCTTAAATTTTCTTACATTTCTTCATATCCCCAGAAGATAAGTTTTTATGCTAACGTTTTTAGAATGTTCCACTAATAACGCAATGTTAATGTTTTCAATGCTAATGTTTTTAGAACGTTTCGCTAACAGTGCAATTATAACGTTTGTAATGCTAACGTTTTAAGAACATCACAATACCAAGGCCATGGTAACGTTTTCAATGCTAAAGGTTTTAGAACGTCCTGTTAACAATGCAATTTCAACGTTTTTAATGCTAACGTTTTGAGAACATTACATTACCAACGCAATGGTAACGTTTACAATGCTAATGTTTTTAGAACATTTTGCTAACAATGCAATTGTAACCTTTGTAATGATAACGTTTTTAGAACGTTTATCAATTGCAGATAACGTTAAGGAAACGTTCTACTAATGGTATTGAACGTTTTTGATAACTTTGAGAGGACCTTTAGAGAATGTAGGCCAAAGTTACAGGAATGTTCCCTGTTAGCTGGGCAAACAATCACAAAATTCACATTGAGAAAGTATAATCATTCAAACAATGTAGAATTTTGATGAGACTAATCTGGACTTCAGCTTTTCATCAAATTTCCTGTCAAATCAAATACAATTCCGACAGTGTAAATATACTTTCCAGAGCAGAGCATATTTCAAGTGATGAACAGAATGTGCATTTGCTTGTAGCTTATTGTGGCTTGTTAGGATGGAAACTTAAAAACGCATGCAAAATAAACTTTTATTGGTTGTTGTATCACTGATAGTTGTAAATGGCATTGCAGTCAACACTGGGCTAACAGTTTAAACACACCATGTGTACCAAACATACACTAGCAAGCACTGGTTGTACAGTAATGTGCATTTGGTACTTTTAAATGTGGTGTGAGAACACTTTTTAAATTGTCTGAACATTTACCTGCCTGTAAATAAAGACTATATATCAAGTTTAACAAAACCATTTTCCTTATGAAAGTGAAAAAGATATATTATCTATTAGATATATAAAGATATATTATATATATATATATATATATATATATATATATTATATTATCTGTCATGTCACCTCACCTCAATTTTTGACATTTGAAGTCTTTACTGACATAACTTTATCTTTGTGTTCAAAGAGTCAATCCTTGTGTAGCTGTCTTCTCTTCACTTTGTAATCCCATTTTACTATCTATTAAGTCACCTCAATATGAACAGTGAGTGAGCTTTTGTTTTTAACAATGTTATTACACTCCAACCAGGCTACAAATGCCATGTTAAGAGAGAAACATTCACAAGGACTGCTGAAAAGAAATTAAATTGTGTTTATTATAAGTTCCGCCGCACAACAGATTTAAACTTGAAGAAGCCAATGATTTCTCTCTTTACTTCTATTGATGTCTTTGTTTATAAGATCTTTGTAGAAGATTACCTACAGCTGACAATAAAGTGCTACAAAATGACTGAAACGCAGTTTATTTACTTATTGTTCCAAAAGTTAGTTTAATGGTATCTTTTTAAATGAAGTTGATTGACTGGACAAACAAAGCAGCAAACAAAATATAGCACAGCTTTGCATCCAAGTTATTGTGCTTTCTGGGTTTAGTTTTACCATTTGCAGCCTTTAGAATTTATTGAACAAGAAACCTACTGCTGTAATATGGCTGTCATAAGGATTTACTCAAGTTAATTACCCCCCCCCCTTTGTATTTAGTATTTTTATTTCCATTCATTTATTTGGTACATACATTCAGATTATTCCCCCACTGACACCTGGTGATGATTGTATTTTATAGGAGCCATATAAAAAGCCACAAGCACATAGGACTGAATTTGTCCACATTTAGTTATACAGATTTGACTTGTATCTAATATCTAGTCATCGGAACAGCATCCAAATGCTTGCTTATGAATCTGCATTTATTTATACATTTGTCATCATTGTCACATGACAGACATGCAATGTAAATGTAACCCAGACTCAAAAACATTTGTAGTCTGATTCAGTTCTCTAAATAATACAATTAGAGTATGTGACCAAATTATTTCACATAACATTTCATATCAGCTATCGCTTATTCACCATATCGCCATATCAAGGTAATGTGAAAATAATTGCAAAAAAGTCGTTATGCCAATTAAGTGTTATAAGGTCTAGCTGACTGAGCTGAATGGAGTAGGCCATTGTTGTGTCTTCCGGTGTAACCTTGAAAAAAATAAGAAAATATCATTAATACCCAATCAGTGAGTTAAAGTGGTAATTTTAGTAAACATGGTGAAATGTAATGGTTAAATTGTGTATTGATGTGTTTAAAATGGAAAAACGTTTTGTTAATTGAAGTTATTAGACAGCAGTACTTGTAAGACGATTTAAAAATCACGCATTCTGCTGTCACTTTATTTCAGTATATACTTTTCTCCAACACGCTTTACTTTTTCTGAAAGACTCCACATAAAGAACGTTACTGTAAATGTTAGTAATATTATACCCACCCTCTAACTGACTTAGAAGTAAAAAAAATTTTTCAACAGAGTCAGACTTGTCTGTTATTAGGTGCGTTCGACTTCTTCCAGTGCTGCACACGCAGACCGATCGGCGTATGATATTAATGTATTATTAGAGTGTTTTGCAAGCGACTGTTTCTAATCACTATTGGGTTACTTAACATTTTGTAAGCTGATCTTTCTGCACAGCACTGCATAAAGTCGAACATATATTGTCTAAAGTGCCCCAGTGGTTTGAAAAGTGCCAGCTCACCACAGTTGCTCCGGCGGCCCTGACTGAAATAAACTGAAACTGAAATTGAATTGAAGTATTTTTTATAATGTCTGGTGTGTGTTTGTGTTATGATGAGTGTGTGCATGTGTCACTGTTCTGTTTTCATTACTACTTATCTTCGACTTCTGGGAATAACCATAGCTGGAAACAAACAAAAATGAATAAATGAAAAACAAATCAGTACTGTCAAAATAGAATATAAATGAAATGCCAAATGATACTGAAACTTAATGGACCATGCAAATATGTGGGCTATATAACAACGTAGCCTATCCTTTCTTCCTGGATTTCAGGGGTGGGGGCACTGTGTCTGCAGTGTTGTTAGTTCAAACTTGAGAATGTATGAAAAAAAATTGTATTTGTTTATTTTTAGAGTTTATACCATGTTGTATGTGTAGAAAATTGTATATGCATTTTTTTCTCAGACACATTGAATGCTTTCCCACAGAGAAAGCATTCCGTCATGATGCATATAAAAGCATCACGACGGAGAAACATATTATTTCTGTGACAATTTGAGTGGCAGCCATGTTGGACAGGCACAACTCAATGACAGATAAGGATCCGGACTGCATTATGATGTTCTTCCACCATTATGATCTGAATGTCACACGGTTGCCACCCCAGTTCTCACTGGCTATGACAGTGTTTCCTTCTCACTGCTTCACTATGGGTGAAAGTGAATTTTTAATACATTCTTTCCAGCCTGGAAAAGAAACCATAAAACCATGAAGCTCCTTATGATTTGAATACCAGGAAGGGGATTACAAATTCCAGGTGAGTGCATGTGAAAAACATTAAATTTACAATACAAATTTACAATTAAATTTACCTAGGTATTAAATTTGTGATGTTTTCCATGTCACTAATGGCAGAAACATCACAAGCACGGTTTTTAAACTATGGCACAGTTCACACATTCATTGACTGGGTTTGACAACTATATTATTCACAGGTGTGACTTTTAAATTGCCTTGTTTACAGTTCATAGAAGTGTCTCAAATTCAAATAGAAAGAAAGCATCACTACTATGGCATAGTTTAGCCATATACAGTATATACTTACTATTACTATACCAAAAAACAGCGATCAAGAATTCAGTCTTCGGGCAACCTGATTTCAAATATTCTAGTCCTTCTCCAGTCCTGCTACTCCCTCTCCTCCTCTGTCGCTTCCTATCCTCTAAAACAAGATTAGAAATTTAGTTCTGATTTAGTCTTATTTATATAAACTAATTATGTACAGTTTAGTTTGCATCTTGTTTTATGTAATTTACCGTATAGAACTGTGGCCTGTGTTGTATTGTGTAGCACCTTGTTTCTGGAGAAAAGTTGTCTCGTTTCACTATGCACAAGCTGTATTGTATATAGTTAAAATGACAATAATTGTCAAGCACACCAACACACCTTCAGCATTGTTGCATTTACACCCACATTGTAGCCTTCATCAAGGGGACAAAAATACTGTTTGAAATTAGCCAACTGTCTGTATATATTTGAATGAATAACTTCATAAGTGTTCCCAGCTAACAATTTTTGGTTCCCAGAACATTCCCCTGATGTTAGTTTTTGGTTCCCAGAACATTATTTTCTAAGGTTCGCTTTTGGTTCTCCAGGAAAGTTTTCTTTACAGAAAAAGAACGTTACACTCTAAAACATGCTGGGTTGTTTTTTTAACCCAAGTTGAGCCTGTTGGGTCATTTTGTTGGGTAATTTTTTGAGTAACCCAATCGTTGGGTTACCGGTCGGGTCCAAGTAGTATCTGACTGCAATATCGGAGGCTGCACTCTCAAGACCGCATTTCTGGGGACGCATTTCTAGTACCCTGTGACAACAGAAGTGACGAGTCGAGTGCATTTCCAGAATGGATGACAATCAGAGTGTGAGTGTCAAATTTTAATTATTTTTTATTAGTTCAACATTAAAAACATTTAACATTTTATTGGAAAGTTAATGTAGCCGAAGTGAGTTGCTAAATAGTCTTGAATGCAGCATTGTAAACCCAAACAGTATAACTAACTTATAATGGAAAGTACCTGGTACTCAAAATGTGCCAAAAAGTTGAACTAACTAATATTTTTGAGTTCATTCAACCTCTATCAGAGATTTAAGTTAACAGTAAATATTTTTTTGAGTTTTTACAACTACGCTAAAGTTTAGAGATTAGGGGACTTGAAAAAATAGATGCAACCCTACTCTAATATTTTAATTTCAAACATATGCCCTCTAGTGCCGGTTTTTACCTAAATGGGACGTAATCGCTGAACGTGCACCACTCAGACGCTTTCACTCAGATACCCAGAGTCCCAGACGTTCGCACTCGCAGGGCACGGCAGTTGGATTCGACATCAGTCCGAAATATGCAAGTTGTGGCCTAATGGTTAGAGACTCGGACTTGTAACCCAAACGTCGCAGGGATTGTAGGTGGGGGGAGTCAAGGATTAGTGCTCTCCTCCACCTTCAATACCACGGCTGAGGTGAGACCCTTCAGCAAGGCACCGATCCCCCGAACTGCTCCCCAGGCGCCACAGCAATGGCTGCTCACTTGTCTGGGTGTGTGTGTGCACTTGGATGGGTTAAATGCAGAGCACTAATTCCAAGTATGGAATACCATACTTGGCCACACGTCACTTCACTTTCACTTTTTGAGCTGTTTAAAATAATGTTGCAGACTAAGTAAAGTTGTCAGTACTCAAAACTTTGAGTTGCATTAAATTAAGATGAACCAAACACTAAATATATATTTTGATTTAAACTAATGTTTATTTAAAATTTACAGTTACTCAAATAACTAGCTATATGCTCACTGATGATATTTAAGTTTGCAAACTTAAAAAAATAGAGGCAATCAGTTGCCTCAAATTTTTTGAGTTAGTACAACTTATCCGGGTTAACAGTGAATATATAGCCACAATATAAGCTTATAGTGCTGTAAAACGAGTTGTAAGTATATTCGTTTAGTGAAACTGTAGCATGGCTGGCAACCTTAGATTTTACCCCTACTGAGTTTGTTGATTTTGTGAGTATGGGATGATTATTAATTCTAGACCTAGCCAGCACAATAAACTGTAGTACTCTTCATTGTGAAACCTTGTTAATTACTCAGTTTTTCCATTTTAAATTAATCTTAATATTTTAATTGTCTCGTGCTCAAAGCCAATTTGTTAATCCCACAATGCATGTCTCTTCATTTTGACACTGTTTCTATAATATTGATTGTTACATTTGACATCATAATAATTGACTGTTAAAATACCATGTGCTAGATTTTGTAATGTACCGTGTAGTCTATTCAAGGACACAGCTCAGTGCAGGCATAGTATGAAAACAGATTAATAAATAAATCGGTCAAATTCTAGGCTTCAGCCTAATTTAAGTCTATTTATTTATATATGTTTTGTTTTTGTGTGTGTGTGTGTTTGTGTGTGTGTGTTCAACTGTTCAGTTGTGATTTTAAATAAACACAATCTTAAATCTGAGCCCAGAGTCATCATTGTGTCTTCACTCTGGACTTGAAATGTGATTGATCTAGTGACGGAAAAGGCTATACCATGATTTCTTGTTTATTTTTTATTTTTTTACTTATTATATTATGTTAGTCAGTCACAATAATTACTCAACATTCAGCTGTTAGCAATAAGTTTTATTTGCATGAAATATAGTATTTCGGTGTAATAAATCTTTTAAAAACTAAATAATTAGAATTGGGTGGATATACTGTCTTAAACCCTTTTCTCACAGGATTAGTATTACCTGGGGACCTCTGGTCATTTGTAATAATTGCAGAGATTGTCTGTGATCTTAATCCCGTGCGAATTGGCCATGTCTGTAATTTGTAAAGTAAAAATTCCCCCACAAATTACCTACCATATTTTGACGAACACCGAGGTCCTGTGATAATATTAGTCCCGTGCGAATCGGCATCTCTATGATTTGGCGGGCTCATAAATCATTTTTTAAGGTTTTATCCACCGTTTGCGAATAATGGAGGCTATTTTAAAGTGTTTTGATATTAATTTGGTTGCTGGGTCATTTCCATACATTGCCAAAACTGTTGTTTTGGACGGGAGTCTCCCGTTTATTTATTTATCATGGAAACACTTGTAACATTGTCAGCATTTGAGACCTGTGATCGCGAACCGGGTCTCAAATGCTGACATGTATGGTCATATATCATTAAACACCATACAACAATAGGCTATACAAGCTATACGCAAAGCGTTGCCATCACATCCGGCAAATAAATCAGTAAATTTGAGTAAAATCACAGGCTTCTCATATCCCATGTGAATGCGCCACATGAAATACAGATGTGGGGAGGTAATTTATAAATCACATGAGGTCCCCAGATAATACTAATCCCGTGCTTTTTCGGCCCTAAAAAACTAGCGTCCTTTGTATTACGGTTCTCTCCTAACTCTGATTCGGTAGGTGGCGCTGTAAAAAACAATTAGGGTCCTAGAAGTGCGGTCCTGAAAGTTCGGCCTCCGATATTGCAGGCGGATAATATTGTCCAATTGAGTGACAGTTCATTTATTGAAATAAAATAACCAATGACTTCAAAACAATATTTAAAGCAGATTTTTATTGACAGAAAAATTAACATTTAATTATCTTCAGGCTAACAATATTCTTGTCTCACCACAGAAGTATAGCGCAGCTCCGTCTTTAGATATAACAATCAAAAGCCCTGAGTCTCAGTCCTTACATCATGGTCTGTTGATTAAGATGTGTCAAATCAATCGAAAATCACGAAAATGTAAGTTTACTCTCAAATCTGTACCTTTTTAAATAAAAAAATAAACCGCTAAACTATTGTGTTAGTGGGTGAGGTAAAACGAAATGATCGTTAATTTTTAAATGACGGGAGTGCGCGGCAGAGCGGAGAATGCACGTGCTCGAGCGCACACACATACAGTAACAGACAACCACACTAAAGAAATACACATGTATATACCTGTATATATGATTCTATTTTCATTTAGCTTAACTAGTTTATTATTTTCAGCCATTAATTTCATTTGGACAGTATTACATGTCTTATAATTTCTTTATTGCACATGTCACTGACGTTTATCAGTTTTGACTATTTTTATCATTAAAATAACCAAAAAAGAACCATCAAGGAACGTTGTTTTCGGGTTAGTTTCTGGTTGCAAAAAAAAAAAAATAATAACCACCAGGGAACGTTTTTTCTGGTTATTTTCTGGTTTCAAAAAATAACCAATACATAACCACCAGGGAACGTTACTTTCTGGTTATTTTCTGGTTGCAAAAATAACCAATAAATAACCATCAGGGAACGTTACTTTCTGGATATTTTCTGGTTGCAAAAAAATACCAAATAATAACCATCATGGAACGTTACTTTCTGGTTATTTTCTGGTTGCAAAAAAATACCAAAAAATAACCATCAGGAAACGTTATTTTATGGTTAAAAAAAGATCTTTCTCTCCAACGTCTCTCTGCTGGAAAGTATCTCCATAGATATCTGTGAGTATCTCTGCTAAAAGCCTTAGTACCATGGGTCTTAACGCGTCTCTGCTGGAAAGTCTTTATAATATTAACACAGGTCCTTGCTCCTGCCTGACTTTTATCCTTCTTTCTAAACTTAAAATCCACAAACCTTTTATTTTATGTAATACATAAGACATCGCTCTTTCTACAGTCCTTCTAATGCCCGCAAAATCTCTTCCCTGCGTCAACATGAGAACGACATATTTTTGTACTGTGGTGGCCACCGTCGTGTTTGGACTGAGCGATTCGTGGCAAATCCATAATACAACGCTAGTCGCCGCTGTTAATCAAGAACTGCGCCTTTAAGACATCGTTAAATTTGTCCATCCGCTCATAGTGCTCAATTGAATTTATTTGAAATGACGAGAATATTTTATGTGCTAAAAACAAACCAAAATAACTAACTTTAATCGATATATTCTCCTCTGTCTCGTCAGTCTATGCAGCGTTCAGCGCACAACCGAATGCGCAATCAACAAAGTGCTCTCGTGAACGCGTAACATAGACTGACAAAACAGAGGACAATATCGATTAAAGATGTTATTTTGGTTTGTTTTTCGCACTTTAATGGTTACACTGTCTGGATCATCCCCCATCCCCATCTAGTGCGTTATGTTTCATACACCATGTAGGACATAATAAATGTGCGATCAAGTGGCTGATTTGAGGCAATAGTGAAGGGGGCAGGACTCTTAGGATTCTAAAGCGTTTTTGATTGGACGATAACTTTGACGAGAAGCTGAAGTATACTGCCCTCCAAAGGGAAAGCGCAGTAACTACACATTTGGTCAAAATTGACTTACGGTCTACAACGGGCTTTGTGACACCTGCTCTGTCTTGTGACAAAGTCTCCTGGTTCAATCTTATCCTGTTTCGTATCCCGTTTCTAAAACTGCAATTTTAACGAGAGAGTTAAAATTGCAGTAACTACAAAATCCAAGCTAATACCAAGGCAAACTAAGTAAAGTTACTGCGTTCTGGTTTTGTTTTCCAAAACAAACTTTTTTTTTTGTTTGTTTCTGGCTTTGACAACGCAGATACTGCCTTGGTAGCCGTAACACTCATACAGAACCAATAAGCCAACCGGCTAGCCTACCATGGCACAATTCCGCGGTCAAATGATGGTTGAACTTGCGTTAAAATGCAAATATCCAAAGACGGGTAAGGAAGATAGCAAAATATTAACTCCTAGCAAGGCAAATGACAGCTTTATAAAAAAGTAACATTAACTAGCCAGCCGCTAGCAAATTAAACAGACATTAGCCTACCTTTTCCATTGAAGGAAATATCCACTCTGACACTCGTAATACTAATCCAATTTATAATTGCGTTGATGTTCGTCATTTCGGACATCTTTCAGGCAGATAATCCAATTGTAGTGACAAATGTTAAACGCCACGGCGCTGTGCCGCGTCACAATCTCTAGCGAGGCGACGCTGACTGGCCTAGGCGTGTCAGACGTGAGTGCCATCGCGAAAATTGTGACCATCCAGTGGAGAGGTAGGGGGGGTCCCAGAGCTTTTACCGAAAAGGTGGGAAGCCCCCTACCACCGGCCGTCACAAGCGGAGGCCGTTTTTCTCTAACAGCGAGAAGCCGCCTGGCACCGTAAGGGACACTGGGTAAGCGTTATTTCCTTACTGAGGAAATGCGCTACAGAGACCACTTCCTACCATAGGCAGGAGTTTAGTGGAGACACCAACATGGTCTCGCCATCAGGGGAGAACTCATGGGAAAAAATGTGTGGACTGAAGGGGTTACCCGCAAGGTGGAAGTCCACCTAGGGAGGTCATGGGTTGCCGAGGTCGGAACCACTCATGAGGATACATCAGACGGAACCACCCAGTGGGGGGGTTACCTCGTCTGGAGCACTAGGTCTGGTTAGAGCTATGTGGTAGATAACTCAGCTGGTACCCGGCCTAAGGGGGCAGGGCTGCTCTGCCCAGCCCGGCCCCCAGGAAGGTGCTTAGTGATGGATGGAATGCCTATTCTTCACCCAGTGGGGGAAGAAGGGAGGCGGAAATAGCACACTGACCCACCTAGAGGGAAGGGGATGGCGCTTTTGCAGGCGTATGCCGTACCAGTCGCCGGTCTTACCTGTTGCCCTGCAAGACACGGGCTGACACCGGTTCCACGCGGAGGCTGTAGAACCTCGCGAAGGTGTTGGGCGTAGCCCAACCCGCAGCTCTGCAGATGTCTGCCAGAGAGGTGCCCTGAGCCTGTGCCCACGAGGAGGCTACACCCCGGGTGGAGTGTGCCCTCACTGCCAATGGGCACGGGCGATCTTGAGATCGGTACGCCGTAGCGATGGCGTCCACAATCCAGTGCGCCAGTCTCTGTTTGGAGACAGCTCTCCCCTTCTTCTGACCTCCAAAACAGACAAAGAGCTGCTCAGTGCTTCTGAAGCTCTGCGTGTGGTCCAAGTAGAGGCGCAATGTGCGTACTGGACACAACACAGATGGGGTTGGGTCTTCCTCCCCGGTGGGGAGCGCCTGCAAATTCACCACCTTGTCCCGAAAGGGAGTGGTGGGATCTTTGGGCACGTAGCCAGGCCGTGGTCTCGGGATCACGTTAAAATCTCCAGGCCCCAATTCTAGGCAATCTGTGGACACAGAGAATGCTTGTAGGTCTCCTACCCTCTTGATGGAGGCGAGCGCCACCAGAAGGGCCGTCTTCATCTTAAAATGAGAAAGAGCGGCCTCTCCCAGGGGCTCAAAGGGGGGCCGACAGAAAGGGAACAATAGCTGCGCCTCCTCAGCAAAGAGACAACCCGACCTGCACCAACAGAAGTAGCTGTCAATCCACCTTTCTTCTTGTTTAATGACGAATACCTCCTCAGGAGCATTATCGCCACCTACTCCAGTTTTTTGGATTTAATAGATATCTATGAATGAGAATAAGAAAAACTTTGTGGTTAAGGCATTACATAAATGCATTACCACTAATCTACCCACAACACGTTTGACTGGCTGGTGTAAAAACTTTAAAGGCATTTTTCACATTTTCAGTGTTTGCCTAGTTACTGCACTTTGCCTTTGTAGGGACTGCCCTGGAATTTCTAGTTTTTTTTTTGAGTGCATGTGCCAGACTTTCAGTTTTAAATGCTTAAATCTTCTAAATTGAAATTTTGTCAGTTTGTAGGAACATATCACTTTATTGACATCCTTAAGGCTAACTTATTTTTAATAAAAGTAAAAAACGCCATTTTGATTTCACTGAACTGGTGACAATTGACAGTTTCATTAAAGAAGACGTTTCAGATTCCTATCTGGATTACTGTGCATAATCAGATATTGTGTTAACATTATAATTTCTTCCGTAACATTTTACTAGTGTGAAGACTCTTTAATCTTTAGTGGCCATTAATCTTTAATTCAGAGTTTTTACACTGTTTCAGAATCAGAATCAGAATCAGAAGAGCTTTATTGCCAAGTGTGCTTGCACACACAAGGAATTTTCTTTGGTGTTGGAAGCTTCTAGTACAGACATTCAACACAATGACAATAGAATATAATACGATTTACAGTCTAAAAGATTCTAAATTGTGCATATATAAAATAAAGACTATTTTACAGAAAATGGGGGATAATAACATATAAGAGACATTGTACAGGGTAGTATATAGTAGAATAAACATATTAACAGATTGTATGTACACTTGTGCAAATGGATTATTTAGTAAGTAGAGGTAGTGTTATATACATGTATACATAAGATGTAGATATAATAAGGCACTATAGTGCACACTATAGGAGTAGTGGAAGTGGAATATTGCTCTTAAGGAGCAGTTATCTGTTTAGGAGGGAGATTGCCTGGGGGAAGAAGCTGCTTCTGTGTCTGGAAGTCCTGGTGTTTGGTGCTCTAAAGCGCCGGCCAGAGGGCAGCAGATCAAAGAGTTTGTGTGCTGGGTGTGTGGAGTCAATGATGATTTTTCTTGCCCTGTTTTTCACTCTGGAATCGTACAGGTCCTGAAGTGTGGGCAGAGGAGCACCAATAATTTTCTCAGCACTACGAACTGTCCGTTGTAGTCTTCGTAGGTCTGATTTGGTGGCCGAGCCATACCAAACAGTAATTGAAGTGCACAGAACAGATTCGATGACCACTGAGTAGAACTGGGTCAGTAGCTCCTGTGGTAGGTTGAACTTCCTCAATTGACGGAGGAAGTATAACCTCTGCTGGGCCTTCTTTACAATGGAGTCTATGTGGGACTCCCACTTCAGGTCCTGAGAGATGGTGGAGCCCAGGAACCTGAATGACTCCACAGTATCCACAGTGCTGTCCAGGATGGTGAGGGGAGGAAGTGATGGAGGGTTCCTTCTGAAATCCACTATCATCTCCACTGTCTTGAATGCATTCAGCTCTAGGTTGTTTTGACTACACCAGGCAGCCAGCTGAGCAACCTCCTTTCTGTAGGCAGATTCATCACCATCTTGAATAAGGCCAATGACTGTGGTGTCATCTGCAAACTTCAGGAGTTTGACAGAAGGGTCTGTAGAGGTGCATTCGTTTGTGTAGAGTGAATATAGCAGTGGAGAAAGAACACATCCTTGAGGAGCTCCGGTGCTGATGGTACATGTGCTGGATTTAAATTTTCCCAACCTCACTAGCTGCTGCCTGTTCGACAGGAAGTTAATAATCCACTGACAGGTAGAGGTTGGCACAGAGAGCTGGGTAAGCTTGGGCAGGAGGAGGTCTGGGATTATGGTGTTGAAGGCCGAGCTGAAGTCTACAAACAGGATCCTGACGTAAGTCCCTGGTCTGTCTAGGTGTTGTAGGATGTAATGCAGTCCCATGTTTACTGCATCGTCCACAGACCTGTTTGCTCGGTAAGCAAACTGGAGGGGATCAAGAAGTGGTCTGGTGATGTCCTTCAGGTGGGCCAGTACAAGTCTCTCAAATGACTTCATGACCACAGATGTTAAAGCAACAGGCCTGTAGTCATTAAGTCCAGATATTTTGGGTTTCTTCTGTACAGGGATGATGGTGGAGCGTTTGAAGCATGAAGGGACTTCACACTGCTCCAAAGATCTGTTAAAAATATTAGTGAAGATGGGCGACAGCTGCTCCGCACAGACTTTCAGGCAGGAGGGTGAGACATTGTCTGGGCCTGGTGCTTTTCTGATCTTTTGTTTGCGGAAAAGCTGGCAAACATCCTCTTCGCAGATCTTAAGTGCAGGTTGAATGTCAAGAGGAGGTGTTAATGGTATAGCAGAGATAGGGTCAGGGCGGGTGTGAAGGGTGAGACTCTGCATTTCAAAACGACAATAGAAGTCGTTCAGGTCGTCAGCCAGTCGTTGATTACCCATAGACTGAGGGGATGATGGCTTGTAGTTGGTAATGTCTTTCAGGCCTTTCCACACCGATGCAGGGTCGTTGGCTGAAAACTGGTTCTTCAGCTTTTCAGAGTAGCTTCTCTTAGCTGCTCTTATCTCCTTTGTCAGTGTGTTTTTGGCCTGATTATACAAGACTTTGTCCCCACTTCTGTAAGCATCTTCTTTGGCCTGACGAAGCTGTCTCAGTTTCATTGTAAACCATGGTTTGTCATTGTTGTATGTTAAGCGAGTCCTGGTGGGAATACACATGTCCTCACAGAAGCTGATGTAGGATGTCACTGTGTCAGTTAACTCATCCAGATCAGTGGCTGCAGCTTCAAAGACACTCCAATCCGTGCAGTCGAAACAGGCTTGTAAGGCCCGCTCTGTTTCACTGCTCCATCTCTTTGCTGTTCTTGCTACAGGCTTGGCAGATTTAAGCTTCTGTCTGTAGGTCGGAAGAAGATGAACCAGGCAAGGATCAGAGAGACCCAGAGTTTTTCTGGGAACAGAGTGGTATGCATCCCGTATTGTGGTGTAACAGTGATCCAGAATGTTGCTGTCTCTGGTGGGGCATGTGATATGCTGCCTGTATTTTGGCAGCTCACGGGAGAGGTTTGCTCTGTTAAAGTCCCCAATAATAATAATAAGAGAATCCGGGTGTTGCTGCTCCGTGTCAGAGATGTAATCCGCCAGCTGTTGCAGCGCCGCGCTCGCACAAGCATGTGGAGGAATGTAAACATGCACGAGAATAAATGAGGAAAACTCGCGTGGCGAATAAAAAGGTTTGCAGTTGATAGAGAACGCTTCTAAGTACGAAAAGCACATCTTCTTCAGTATTGTTATATCTCTGCACCAACCTTCGTTTATATAAAAACATAATCCACCACCACGTGTCTTCCCTGTTGACTCGGCAATGCGATCCGCTCTGAACAGCTGAAAACCCGGCAGATGTAACGCGCTGTCCGGTATGGTGTCATTGAGCCATGTTTCTGTGAAACACAGCGCAGCGGAGTTGGAAAAATCTTTGTTTGTCCTGGTGAGTAAGAGTATTTCGTCCGTTTTGTTGGTAAGGGAGCGGACATTCGCCAGGTGTAAACTCGGCAGCGGGGTCCTAAATCCGCGTCGTCGGAGTCTGACGAGCGCACCCGCTCGCTTTCCCCGCTTGCGTCTTTTAGAGCGTTTGTACAGAGCTGCCGCTCCTCCGAGTAAAATGTCCAGTAAGACGTCTGAATTTTCAAAATTAGGGAAAAGATTGATAGAAGGGCATTGCTTAATGTTAAGCAATTCGTCCCTGGTAAAAGTGATTAAAGAAGAGTAGCTTAAAACAGGAAAAACAAACAAAAAAGACATAAGTACTAGAGCACTCCAAACCGAGGCAGCCATCCGCGGCGCCATCTTGAATAGATAAGAGATGCATTCCAGTTGTAAACAAAATAGTAGATCTAACCCCAATGCCGTGATAACATCAGACCTGGAAATTCTGAAAGGTGCCCTTGGAATATTGGTAAATAAATGAAGCAAATACAGTATGTGATACATTCTTCTTGTTACATTGGGCAAGTACATCCCCAATGAAATCATCTGTAATTATGTGCCCAGAGGAGCAGCACACTACCAAGGTGATCATGGAGAATAGAAGTAATGGGAAAAGACAAAAAGGGGGTCTTTAAGGATACATTAAAGGGGGGTTTTAATTCTGTTTCATGATTTCTGACTTCTTAACAATGTTAAACGTGCTGGCTTCTCATGCTTAACATGATCAACTTGTCAAAAAACGAGTTGGATGTATAATGTAGTATTTCTGTGCTCGATACAACCCAAGATTCTTATAGGTTTCAGAAAGTGTTTTCTTGAATATGAAAAACCATAATGTAAGAACTTTTCTAGTCACTTTTTGGGCAATTCTCCTGGAAAAGCACGCCCACGGCACGGCGAAAGAAATAGCCCACGCATCAACCGACGAGTGATAGGAAGACCCGCTCACCATCAAGATTGGCTGTGCTGTGGGCCTGCAGCTGCACCTAGTTACTCTTGCGTTAGTGATAGATGTTGAGGTGTGTTTGTTTGTTCATGGCATTTCAGTGATGGATGTTATATAAACGGTGGATATAACGCAGGATTTGCAGATCGTTTGAAACTGATAGATGGAGCGGTTCCAGCTCTTAAAGATGCCGGACATGATCCTCACGCGGTAAGTGAAACTAAGTCATATGTCTGTGTTTTGTTGGCAATCGGCGCGTACGTGCATAATGTTAACACAAACTTATAGTGAATCGACATTTATGCAGGGATAATGCGATGATGTATTGTGTGCTCGTGATCTCCCCTTGAGAACTCATCTTGAGCGTTCAGCCACAAAAAAGGGGAAAGGCACTCAGTTTGTATCCAGCGGAATTCCGCAACTGAGCGTGAGGCTGAGATTGTCACCCACTGCCGTGGGAGTAAGAGGCCGAGCCAGAGAATACTCTGGGCAGAAATGTCCAATGAGCGCGCAGACGGTCAACCGTACAGCCTGTTCAAATAGTCCACTTGGGCCGACATGCGTACATCCCAAAAGAGTTCACTACACCACCAGGGCTGAGGTGCGTAGATGAAATCCACTTTGACCGACAGGGGTATATTCCAATGAGAATCCACTAGTCCGACAGGGCAGAGATACTTGGGGTGAAGTCCACTTTGACCGACAGGAGAATTATATTCCAATGCGAATCCACTAGACCGACAGGGCAGAGATAACTGGATGAAATCCACTTTGACCGACAGGAGAAATAATATTCCAATGAGAATCCACTAGACCGACAGGGCAGAGACACTTGGATGAAATCGACTTCGACCGACAGGAGAACAAAACAGGGACCAGTCTCCAAGACTAGGAAGCAGTTCCTTGTGAGGCTGGGAGCATGGTAGATGGGAGATCCCTTCAGAGCCGTCAGACCGACCAGCCAGATGAAACAGGATACGTGCAGCAAGTCCAATGCTGCAGGCAGACAAGAAGACACAACGTGGCAAACACAGCTCGGGAGCCTGGACGAAAAAGAGGTGATTAACACGATACCCAAGACTAGATAAACCACCGGTAGTCGTCGGAATCAACACTGACGATCTGACACAGGACGGAGGTACAAGAGGGTTTAAAAAGGAAAAGAATCACGGGAGAGAATGAGAAACCAGGAAGGGAGAGAGAAAACCGGAGCCAACCCAGGTGAAAGGAGTGAAACAATGATGCGGTAATTAATGTCGACACAAGGGGGCGGGGCTGTCACGAAGACACCGAGCACATGGAGCACTGTCAAGATGAAATATGTGTTCGAAATGAAACAAAACAAACAAGTGCTCAGACCCGAGACCTCACAAGAAACTGTGTGTTCAACCGGACCTTTAAGTTATAAATGTTGAATGAAAAGTAGGTGAAAACATAATGATCCTTGTGGTGTTCTCTGTGCAGGCCTTCGGTTTTTGTCTTTTGTACTAACCTACATAATCTATGAAGATTTTTTAGTAGCAAAACTTGAGAGCATGTAGATTTTAATTTGTGAACTTGTAAAGTAAGTATTTGTACCTGTAAACTAAAATGTACAGTCACAGCCCCAATGTGAAAACTTGTCAAATAATAAACTGATGTTGAATGTTGAGATTTGCACTTGTGGACAAAACTCACAAATCTGTCTTCTG
>NC_079893.1:18067812-18085532 GCF_024868665.1 Triplophysa rosa | reverse complement strand
GCTCTGAACAGCTGAAAACCCGGCAGATGTAACGCGCTGTCCGGTATGGTGTCATTGAGCCATGTTTCTGTGAAACACAGCGCAGCGGAGTTGGAAAAATCTTTGTTTGTCCTGGTGAGTAAGAGTATTTCGTCCGTTTTGTTGGTAAGGGAGCGGACATTCGCCAGGTGTATACTCGGCAGCGGGGTCCTAAATCCGCGTCGTCGGAGTCTGACGAGCGCACCCGCTCGCTTTCCCCGCTTGCGTCTTTTAGAGCGTTTGTACAGAGCTGCCGCTCCTCCGAGTAAAATGTCCAGTAAGACGTCTGAATTTTCAAAATTAGGGAAAAGATTGATAGAAGGGCATTGCTTAATGTTAAGCAATTCGTCCCTGGTAAAAGTGATTAAAGTAGAGTAGCTTAAAACAGGAAAAACAAACAAAAAAGACATAAGTACTAGAGCACTCCAAACCGAGGCAGCCATCCGCGGCGCCATCTTGAATAGATAAGAGATGCATTCCAGTTGTAAACAAAATAGTAGATCTAACCCCAATGCCGTGATAACATCAGACCTGGAAATTCTGAAAGGTGCCCTTGGAATATTGGTAAATAAATGAAGCAAATACAGTATGTGATACATTCTTCTTGTTACATTGGGCAAGTACATCCCCAATGAAATCATCTGTAATTATGTGCCCAGAGGAGCAGCACACTACCAAGGTGATCATGGAGAATAGAAGTAATGGGAAAAGACAAAAAGGGGGTCTTTAAGGATACATTAAAGGGGGGTTTTAATTCTGTTTCATGATTTCTGACTTCTTAACAATGTTAAACGTGCTGGCTTCTCATGCTTAACATGATCAACTTGTCAAAAAACGAGTTGGATGTATAATGTAGTATTTCTGTGCTCGATACAACCCAAGATTCTTATAGGTTTCAGAAAGTGTTTTCTTGAATATGAAAAACCATAATGTAAGAACTTTTCTAGTCACTTTTTGGGCAATTCTCCTGGAAAAGCACGCCCACGGCACGGCGAAAGAAATAGCCCACGCATCAACCGACGAGTGATAGGAAGACCCGCTCACCATCAAGATTGGCTGTGCTGTGGGCCTGCAGCTGCACCTAGTTACTCTTGCGTTAGTGATAGATGTTGAGGTGTGTTTGTTTGTTCATGGCATTTCAGTGATGGATGTTATATAAACGGTGGATATAACGCAGGATTTGCAGATCGTTTGAAACTGATAGATGGAGCGGTTCCAGCTCTTAAAGATGCCGGACATGATCCTCACGCGGTAAGTGAAACTAAGTCATATGTCTGTGTTTTGTTGGCAATCGGCGCGTACGTGCATAATGTTAACACAAACTTATAGTGAATCGACATTTATGCAGGGATAATGCGATGATGTATTGTGTGCTCGTGATCTCCCCTTGAGAACTCATCTTGAGCGTTCAGCCACAAAAAAGGGGAAAGGCACTCAGTTTGTATCCAGCGGAATTCCGCAACTGAGCGTGAGGCTGAGATTGTCACCCACTGCCGTGGGAGTAAGAGGCCGAGCCAGAGAATACTCTGGGCAGAAATGTCCAATGAGCGCGCAGACGGTCAACCGTACAGCCTGTTCAAATAGTCCACTTGGGCCGACATGCGTACATCCCAAAAGAGTTCACTACACCACCAGGGCTGAGGTGCGTAGATGAAATCCACTTTGACCGACAGGGGTATATTCCAATGAGAATCCACTAGTCCGACAGGGCAGAGATACTTGGGGTGAAGTCCACTTTGACCGACAGGAGAATTATATTCCAATGCGAATCCACTAGACCGACAGGGCAGAGATAACTGGATGAAATCCACTTTGACCGACAGGAGAAATAATATTCCAATGAGAATCCACTAGACCGACAGGGCAGAGACACTTGGATGAAATCGACTTCGACCGACAGGAGAACAAAACAGGGACCAGTCTCCAAGACTAGGAAGCAGTTCCTTGTGAGGCTGGGAGCATGGTAGATGGGAGATCCCTTCAGAGCCGTCAGACCGACCAGCCAGATGAAACAGGATACGTGCAGCAAGTCCAATGCTGCAGGCAGACAAGAAGACACAACGTGGCAAACACAGCTCGGGAGCCTGGACGAAAAAGAGGTGATTAACACGATACCCAAGACTAGATAAACCACCGGTAGTCGTCGGAATCAACACTGACGATCTGACACAGGACGGAGGTACAAGAGGGTTTAAAAAGGAAAAGAATCACGGGAGAGAATGAGAAACCAGGAAGGGAGAGAGAAAACCGGAGCCAACCCAGGTGAAAGGAGTGAAACAATGATGCGGTAATTAATGTCGACACAAGGGGGCGGGGCTGTCACGAAGACACCGAGCACATGGAGCACTGTCAAGATGAAATATGTGTTCGAAATGAAACAAAACAAACAAGTGCTCAGACCCGAGACCTCACAAGAAACTGTGTGTTCAACCGGACCTTTAAGTTATAAATGTTGAATGAAAAGTAGGTGAAAACATAATGATCCTTGTGGTGTTCTCTGTGCAGGCCTTCGGTTTTTGTCTTTTGTACTAACCTACATAATCTATGAAGATTTTTTAGTAGCAAAACTTGAGAGCATGTAGATTTTAATTTGTGAACTTGTAAAGTAAGTATTTGTACCTGTAAACTAAAATGTACAGTCACAGCCCCAATGTGAAAACTTGTCAAATAATAAACTGAAGTTGAATGTTGAGATTTGCACTTGTGGACAAAACTCACAAATCTGTCTTCTGAATTTGAATCAGAAGACATTTGTCACAAATGTGTAAACTGGCATTTACAAAATACATTGGCAAATACAAATGCATAGCACATATTTACACATTTTACTAGATTCAGATTTGAATTGCAACCACAAATAGGCATCCACAACCTCTCAAATCTGTCACTGCAGTTTCAAATCTACCCGCCTTGACTTTTGCTACTACTTTCGCAATAAACCAGTTGCAAAACTAACTTGTGCACTTGAAAGCTCAGAGGCGAGAGAAAGAACAGCATTTGATGACGTCACGTGGCTGAGCCACACCGCCCCCTAATGGCAGGAAAAAACACAATGAAAGGAGTATTTTTAAATCACTAATACTGTATTTAATGTAAGATGAAACCCTAAATCAATAAATACATTTTCCTTAACAAAATATTACTTATGGTCACTTTTTTACTATAAATTAACTTTTCTATTTTATTCTCTATTATATTTATGCAGTATATCTTTGTTCTATGTTTGTCCTTCATTATATATTTATTGCTTTTCTACCCCATCTGCAAAATATATATTTTTTACAGGTACATACTGTATGACAATAAAGATCTTGAATCTGGGTGGTGTATAAATCAGCAACCTAATTAACAACCTAACTTAGCTGAAGTAAGTTCACGTACGATAATGATCAAAATTAAAAACAGAAAATGTACAGTCAGCCTGTCATTGTGTAAGGCTCCTATATCAGAATGATATATGATCAGAATCAGTTCTTGTATTACACTGAAGGGGTTTATTCGGCAATAACAACTGACTGGATTATCCTGCGGCTAGTAATTATCACATGAGAAAATAATTGTAGACTAAATATTGATTAAATATTTGTAAGCTCATCTGTTAAAAATCCAAACCTTCCATGAGAAAAAAAAACTTCCAGGTAAACCCACAACCCCAATACTGTTTATGGTGGCATTGCTCAGTCCTGCATAAAATTTCCGTTCATTTTCAATGTCTTTACATATTGAAAAAACAAAAAAACATATAAAAAAGTAGAAATAGCTTAAAAGTGCAATAATGGTCAATAATACATTGCTCACTGAATTTAATTTACATTTATATTATACTACAAAGAACATGTTTTTTAAATATTCATAAAATATTGGTAACATTATAACTAAAGAAATAATAATTCTCAAGGGTTAGGCTATAGCATCATAATGTTGAACTGTGTAAATGTACATTTTTATCAGGGGCGGACTTACCCATTAGGCAGAGGTTGGCAATCGCCTGGGGCCCCGAGCTACCAGGGGCTCACAAAAGGAGGGGTGGACTTTACCAATATGCCATGTCAGCAGCCAGGTAAAGCCCCAAGTAATCATCAAAATATTCGGTATATCCCTGTTAACGATTTACGTTATTACATCTGTCCGAAGGCACTCCACCCCCCATTATAGATTAGAGTGGATCATTCCATTAGCATGGTATTTGACACCAGCTAGAGAAAGTTAACGCAGCGGCGGAATTAGTAGAAATTCCCACAGCGAGAGTGTCATTGTGTGGTACATTAGCTGCAAAACGAAGTTAAAGTCGCAGGGGAATAAAACAACAAAGAAACGCAACTACATCAGCAGAGAGGAAAAAAGACGATTTACAAAAGATTGTTCCCAAAGTCTCTGCTTTTTCCCCACACAAACTCCACCGCTGCTCCTACAGCACAGACACAGCACTCTCCCAGCCACGAGCAATGATAATGTGCCGGTGAGTATTTCTCCATGAACACCGACAACACAGTTATAATGACTGATGACCAAAACATCTGTCAAACAAAGAGCGCTATGCGTTTGGTAGGAGAGGGCCAGTTCAAAGGTAGAAAGGTTGTTTGACTCCGCTGTGCAGACCGATGGGCACCTAAAGACATAATATAATAACATCAGTGCAGTGCTAACGATTCGTACTGTACACACTAGTACAGAAATTTGGTCACATTTAAATGCATGAAAGGTCGAAAACCACAAAAAAAAAAAACAAGGAGAGAGGGCACACTTTGTATATAGTAATCCCAGATCAGGGTTTTTCCTGCATAAAGAAATTGGAGGCGTCCGCCTCAATCAAATTGTCGTGATTCTGCCCATCTTGTCATGTCTTTTTTGATCTTGTAGCAGAATCACGGCAGGATCCCTTGTTTTATGTGAGATCCCTTGTTTTATGTGAGAAAGCCATGAGATGTTTATGTTTTTTACTTCTCATGTGTTTTCTCATGTCTCGTCAGTGGCCCCGCCCCTCTCGTGTCCTGTATTGTTTCCCTGCTGTGTTTCATTACCTTCACCTGCCCTGTGTCATTATCCTTCGTTTGTCTTCCCTTTAAATAGTCCTCATGTTTCATTGTCTTGTTGCTCGTGCATTGCGTTCTATGTGTTAATGTACCCTGGCTACCTATCTCTCCCAAGTTCGTGTTCCTGTTTGGATTGTCCCGTCAAGTCTTAGTAAGTGTTTGAGTTTAGTTTCAGTTTAGTGTCAGTTAGTCTTCTTGTTTATATTCCTGTCTTGTTTTTCCCCCATTGTGGGTTTTTGTTTGCTGTTTTATTTGTTATTAAAGTCTCTTTGTTAACCCCTTCTTCCCCGCCTGCCTGCAATTGGGTTCTTCCACTGTGATTCATGACAGAATGCACGAGCCAGCTTGAACCCAGCAGGCAGCAAAAAATGGACAATGCAGCATCGTCCCTAAGTTCTCGCCAAGCCCACTTGCTGCTTGGGTTCCGTAAGGGGAGTTACGGGAACCGGGAGTTCGCCAGAGCATTCACGGCGGTGGCTGAGGAAACAGAGTTCAGTGAGGCAGAGTTAAAAGTGATTTTTGACTGCTGCCTCACTCGGCACCTCACGCCGACAGAGAAGAGGCTGCTGGGTCCCCTAGGGTTTGCGGATATGGTCAGGTATGTGGTCAACCGGGACGCTCCCGGGGGTGAGGTTCCAGTTGGAACTTCTGCCCCGCGGTTGAGTGTACCGGAAGACCTCGTCCTGGCTGCCGTTACCCGGGGGGACTCAGTACCCTCTGGCTCGAGCTCCACGGCTCCCGGTCCTGATGGCGGCGCCCGTGGTGAGTGGGGGAGGAGAGATTCGGGGATGACGTCTGCGGTCTCCTCTGACGCAGAACTCCCTCCGGTTCCCACGGTTCAGCCAAAGTTGGCCACGGACCCAGTGGTGCGGAGAAGGAGGGAGAGACGTCGGGGAGGAGCGTCCGGTCCGGTGCAGCAGCCGGCGTCCAGTCCGGTGCAGCCGGTGCCCAGTCCGGTGCGGCCGGTGTCCGGTGATCCAGCCGGCGTCCAGTCCGGTGGTCCAGCCGGAGTCCAGTCCGGTGGTCCAGCCGGCGTCCAGTCGGCATCCAGTCCGGTGGTCCAGCCGGCGTCCAGTCCGGTGATCCAGCCGGCGTCCAGTCCGGTGATCCAGCCAGCAATCCAGCCGGCGTCCCAGTCGGTGCTGCTGGCATCCAGTCCAGTGTCCAGTCCGGTGATCCAGCCGGCCTTCCAGCCGGTGCAGCAGCAGGCCTTCCAGCCGGTGCAGCAGCCGGCCTTCCAGCCTGCCTTCCAGGCGACCTTCCAGCCGGGTCCCAGCCTTGTTCCCCCCAGGACTTCCCCCACAAAGTCCCCCAGGACTCTGCGCCCTCGAGCGCAGCTGGGGACTCAGACTATTCCCCGTGTCCTAGCCCCCCTGGTCCCCACCCTATGAACCCTTGTTTGTCCCCACCCCCCCTCCCATGTTTATTATTCTTGTTGTCACACCCCAACCCTTTGGTCTTGTTGTCTTGTATGACCCTGGTTTTGTGTACCATGTTTGTCTGGTTCATGTCATTGTCACAGTCTGTCTTGTCCTGTTTGTCACCTTGATGAGCGTCAGGATATCGCTCCTTAAGGCGGGGGTTCTGTCGTGATTCTGCCCATCTTGTCATGTCTTTTTTGATCTTGTAGCAGAATCATGGCAGGATCCCATGTTTTATGTGAGAAAGCCATGAGATGTTTGTTTTTTACTTCTCATGTGTTTTCCCGCGTCTCGTCAGTGGCCCCGCCCCTCTCGTTTCCTGTATTGTTTCCCTGCTGTGTTTCATTACCCTCACCTGCCCTGTGTCATTATCCTTCGTTTGTCTTCCCTTTAAATAGTCCTCATGTTTCATTGTCTTGTTGCTCGTGCATTGCGTTCTATGTGTCAATGTACCCTGTCTACCTGTCTCTCCCAAGTTCGTGCTCCTGTTTGGATTGTCCCGTCAAGTCTTAGTAAGTGTTTGAGTTCAGTTTATGTCAAGTGTTGTTTTAGTTCAGTTTAGTGTCAGTTAGTCTTGTTTATATTCCTGTCTTGTTTTTCCCCCATTGTTGGTTTTTGTTTGCTGTTTTATTTGTTATTAAAGTCTCTTTGTTAACCCCGCCTGCCCCGCCTGCCTGCAATTGGCTTCTTCCACTGTGATTCATGACACAAACTTCGTGCCGCCTCAGACTCTCCTCAAAAATTAGTTGAGTGTCATCACAAAAAACACTACGTGCATTAAACAGATTGTCATTTGTAACTGCAGTTATGCCACAATGGAGGCGCTGTTTCATTACCAGCACAGTGAGACGCTGAAGAGTTCAGTAAAAGAGCTATAATAGGAGATGTATTAGCTGTGTTTCACGGCTGTTCAGGCATTTTACGTTTAATTTCTTGAAAAGGTTTCATAAATTAACTTGCTGTACATCATTGTAATATTTTTAGTTGTGAAGTTGGCTCGTTGAATCAGCATTATTCAGCGAGTTCGCCAGTATGAACGCACATTGTGATCAGAACGACTCGCAAACAAATGACTCCTTTGAACCAATTCGTTTACACAGAATGTAAGAGATCAGTGAATCGTTCAAAGCTCAGTGAACTACAAGAGAACGTAGGGTGTGAATGAGCTTTGCTCATTTAGTTAGACTGGTAACTTATGGGCTAAAAAGTCTTATAAAAAGGCTTATATTAAAATTTTCAACTTTTCTGTTTGATTAAATACATTTAATGCTTTATATAACTTATTAGTTGTCATTTGATCATTTTTTTAGAACTTTATAAATGTTTTGTTAAGACACTTAAAGGGACGGTAGGCCTACGCGCGCATTGCACCACCACGGCCTCATTTTGAGCCAGGAAAAACCCTGCAGATGTATTTTTTTCCCAGGTTTTTCATTTGGGAATTCATTATTATTGTTTTTTTTAAATAGTGAGTATCTGTGTTTATTAAGCTTAATTTTCCCCTGTCACTTTGACTGGTGAAAAGTTGTGTGCTTTGAGGAGGAGGAAAAATAAGGGTTGCTGTAAAGTAAAATGGCACATAGTTGGGGCACCCATACATGGATTTGCCTAGGGCTCACAAATCACTAAATCCGCCCCTGATTTTTATATAGTATATCAATGAACATTATAGTATACATAACGGAAAATGTAGTCATCCTGTCATTATATTTTAAAACAAACCATAGTACTTAACGGAATATCGATAGTATACAGAATGATATCATTAAAATGCATTACGGAATGATATTATGATAGTATAATTCATGGAAAAGTTATACTGTACATGATAGTATACATAAGTGTGATGGTTTCGCTTTAGTTGAAAACTGTTTTATTAAAACATTATTTAAACTATTATTTGCTAGATCCTTTCATTGTGGTTTTTCCTGCCATTAGGGGGCAGTGTGGCTCAGCCACATGACCTCATCAAATGCCGTTCTTTCTCTCGGCTCTGAGCTTTCAAGTGCACAAGTTAGTTTTGCAACGGGTTTATCGCAAACGTAGTAGCAAAAGTCAATGAAACTGCAGTGACAGATTTGAGAGGTTGTAGATGCCTATTTGCAATTCAAATCTGAATCTAGGAAAACATGTAAATATGTGCTATGCATTTGTATCTGCCAATGTATTTTGTAAATGCCAGTTTACACATTTGTGATAATTTTTCTGCAACTTTATTTATTAAAGACAGATTTGTGAGTTTTGTCCACGAGTGCAAATCTCAACATTCAACTTCAGTTTTTTTATTTTACAAGTTTTCTCATTGGGGCTGTGAGTGTACAGGTACAAATACTTACTTTACAAGTTCACAGATTAAAATCTACATGCTCTCAAGTTTTGCAACTGAAATATCTTCATAATAATCTGCATTATTATATGCTATTTAAGACTGTCCTGCTAGCACATTGACATAAAAAGTCTTGAACTCTGACCCAGTGAAAGGAGATGTCATCTTTCTGTTTCAAGCTAAAGAGCCAACCGATGAAAATGACCCTCTAAACATCAATAATGCATGTCCCTTGCACTACAATGTGTTAGACAGGAGTAGTGTATTGATAAACACGTCTCATGGGTTACAGCAAATGTCAATTGAATTGTCTTCATAATGGCCACTGTCGTACAGCCTATGTAAAGGCAAAAGGCACCAAAGAATCAGGCACAAACCTGTCCAAAATTGCACATACCTATAAAAAATATGTAATTATGCTATCAAGTTTTATCATTATTGTTGTGTTGGGAATTTTACCACAGACTACATTCATGAGTAAACATACTGAGCAGCAAACACTTATTTTAACAACAGTAGTGTATATACTATCAGAGGATAGACAGATAAAAATATTTTGCTAAACACTGTGGGAAGCGAATATATGGTTAAGTAATATCATTTTTATCAGTCATAAAGTTTTCTGTAGACCTTTAATATGATTAAACATGTGACATCTACATGTAGAGATTTCATATGTTGTTTGTTGTCGTTTATAGATCCTTAATGTAACTTAGAGGTCCACTCAGACCTCTCTTAAGAAGTCCTCTATATTCCACACAAAGGTATCTGACTGAAAAAAAAACACTGGCCTGATAAAATGTCTGATTTAAAGGGTTATATTTGGTGTATTTGATGTAATACAAAGTGTTTACATGGTTTAAGGTAAAAAAAAAAAAAAATTCACATACCATACATTAATGTTGCTCCTCTCTGCCTCGCCTATCTAAAACGCGGCGATATTTTCAAAGCTCATCTTTCTGAAATGCGTGGTGTGCTCTGAATGGCCAGCTAACCAGTGCGTTGTGAATGGCTGAATACCTCAAGCATGTGGTGGAAAGTTAACATTAATGAAAAACATCAGCTTCCAAAGTGTATTGACATGAGTGATGATAATGTCATCGGTACTACAATATGAGTTTGATCCGAATTTGATCCAGAAAATGCAGAAGACCAAGCTGATTGGTCAACTTTGCCAGTGCAACTTGAGCAGAATGTAACAGATTGGTAAGGTTTAATTAAAAATAAAAACTATTATGTTTAACAACTACTTGAGTGGCCTATGACGCATGTCTCAACGTGTTGCGACAAAAACAATAAAGTGGGGACATAATTGCTCATTATGATGTTATATTATATTATATTATATTATATTATATTGTCTTTCTTCGCACTGCATTGTGTTGCACCTCATCATGTCATGGGGAGAACAGAGAGTACTGTGTAACCATAAAACCACAAAAAAATCATGTTTGAATAGTCAGTGGCAAATTCTTTAATAAACAATGAAAACATGCTTACAGGCTGTGAGTCAGCCTTTGTGCACAGCTGGCCTTGTACTCTCACAGGTTCAGGAAACTGTCCTTCAAAATACATTTCACACACTTCAATATTGGGGTTGTACTGTTCTGGAACAGTGTTATACATTAAACTTAACCACTGATTTCTAATTGTGTCCTCTTTTGGAAGACCAAAGACCTTCTTTGTTTTCATATACATTTGGGCGGTGTTATGGAAATGTATCCATACAATGGCATAGATTTTTTTTGGGGGGGGGTTGAATGAGTTTTAGGCAGGTCTATATAAGCCTTTGCTTTTAGATAGAACACATCTTTTGGTTTGAGTAAGCTGTGGTTTATTCATATGTTATATGTGCAGCAGCAGCATTCCTTATATGCACACGGCAGCATATTGTGGATATATTGGCAGTAGCAAGTCTCCTATCTAGCTCCGCCGCAGCAGCAACGTAGTCTATTTCACCAAGACCAAATATATTATATGTCATGCACACTACCATGCTAAACACTCCGAGAGTTGTTGTGACAGAAATATATATATATATATATATTATATACAATATTTATTTATATAATATATTGTGTTCCGAAGAAAAATAAAATTCTTACAGTAATTAATAACATAATTATCATTCTGTAGCGAAGTGTGGCATCCTCAGTGTTATTGCCTGACACATACTCTTTGTCACCTTCAGAGAAACCAGACTAGAACATCTGGAACCAGACTTCATTTTCCAGACTTCAATCTGTTCACAATGCAAATGCAGCATACCCCAGTCTACACACTAGCATCTTCATTTGCACCCTCTTCAATACAGTAACTTATTTGCAAAGGAGTGGGGCTTCACACAAAAGAGTTTGCTAAGATAGAAACAAAGAAACATGTCAAATATTTAGTATTGATACTCATAACAGAAGAGTGGGAGTCCGGTGCTTTGGTGTAACATTTTTTAGCCAAACAGACATTTTGGGACCGCTGAGACAGGCAAAAAAATTGTTAATCTCAATTAGTTTGTCAGAGAGAAGCTTCAACCCACTGGACACTCTTTAGGACAGCTGTATATGAATTTTAACGAGAGCAGCAAATCTCTTTATTTACTTGAAGGACACAAATAAAATGGCAGGAAAATAAAGAAATAAAATAAAAACAACAAACAATTTCCTGAAAGAAAAATAAATATATGTTTCTGTCCCTTCTCATATTTTTTCCACCACCACCACGGGTGTAAATTTCATGTAACAGTAGGGGGGACAATAAACATAATATTTCTCAAGAGCAATTTTTGAAGGGGACACAAATAATACAGTCAAAATATGTGAACACAGAGAAAAGGCTTGCTACTATCATTATTGTAGCTTGGAGACTGCGTCATTATGGTTATTATGGTTAAGTTTCTCTCTGGTTCAATGAAAAAGCAGATTTTTCTTCAAAACTATTTATTGCAATGTTTTTTTAAGTTGTTTACAATCAAGCCATCAATGTTCATGTTCGTGTACCCAAACAGTCAGTGACAGATGCTGACTGTTTTGGTACAGTGACAGATGCTTAAATTCAGTGTTGTATGTTACTCGTTGATGAGTCGACTGAGTTTCAGTCAACTGAATGTTTAGCTTATCCACAGCGCACACACTGCATGAAATAGATGCTGAGAAAATGACCTTTTCCAACTGAATGAAAGCTGTGCACCTTTTGTGGACAAAAGGGGTCTGAAATTCACTAAATAAAGTGCCAAAGTAACTAAATTGTCACCGGTATGTGCGCGACTGGACCTGAATGGCAAGGAACGGTGGCTAACGTTAATTGTGGTCGTTAATGTTAACATTATGCCAGGTCGCCACAAATAAAACGATGCATGAAAAACAGCTTCGGTTTATTAGTTGCAGCGCAACAACCTATTGTAAACAAGCTAATGTAGCTAAATTAGGTAACGTGTCCCCCCCGAGGTTTACGCCCATGATGACCACCACGTCCCTTTCAGGATTAAATAAAGAAGTACATATTTTACCAAATGTTACTGAACTAAATGTAATAGAGTAAATGTAGAACATTCCTACCCACCTTTGCACAGGATGTAGAAATTCTGATACTGTATTTACTGTTCGGTGTGTGAAGAAAAATAACCTCAGCAGTTGTGAGGCATTAGTCATTTGAGTTGCACTGTCTAGATTTTGCTTTTAGTAAATATTTTGTGTAAATAATTTGTGTTAATTATTTATGTGGGTATTCTCCTTGTTCACTCATCCATCAAGCAACTTTAACTTAACCAGCCTGGTGTAACGATGACGCTGAGGCAGAGTTAGAATCCATGTGCGGTAGTTTATTTGATGAGTAACATAAAACGAGTTGAGTAGACAGGCAAAGGGTCAATACCAAGATGACTGTTCGACGTACAACAAACATGAGGATAATCCAAAGGCAAAGTTGATTAAGCAGGCAGTGAGTCAAATCCAGAAATATCAGTCCAACCATGCAACCAAAACAAAGGGGTAATCCAGGTAATCAGAGAATAGATATCCAGGCAGAATCATACACAAAGCAGGCAGAGAATACAGGGATACGCTTGGTAAGGCAGATATACTGGCAATACTTCGCAATGAGGTCCGATGTGGTCTCAGACTAGTCACCAAACAGGAAGTGAATGCAGATGCAGCAGAGGGGTGGAACGAGGTCAGTACTCTGGTGACAGCTCCCTCTGCTGGCTGGGCGTTACAGAATCCCCCTCCCTATGAGCGACTCCTGGAGCTCGACGTGGACGTCCTCGTGGTCGTGGTGCTGGGCAATCGGGTCTGGCTCGATGAAAGTCCTCGATAAGGGAAGGGTCCAGAATATCGCGGGTGTTCACCCATGATCTCTCCTCGGGTCCATAACCCTCCCAGTCCACCAAATATTGGATCTGACCCCCTCTTCGTCTCGAGTCCAGCAACTCTTTCACCTGATAGGCGGGGGCCCCATCTATATCTAATGGTGGTGGTGGTTCTGGGGCTTCATGGCCGGGGTCAGCATCCAGGTGGACCGGTTTCAAGAGGGAGACATGAAAGGAGGGAGAAATACGGTAGTTAGTAGGAAGCGCCAATTTGTATGTGACCTCATTAATTCTCTCAAGAATTTTAAATGGACCAACATACCTTGGACTAAGCTTCTTGCTGGGTAGTCGAAGTTTGATGTCCCTCGTCGAGAGCCAGACCCGTTGTCCTGGTTGATAGAGAGGATGTGGGTGACGCCGCTTGTTGGCCTGAAGTTCTTGTCTCCTTACGGCTCGCTGCAGACGGATGTGCGCACTGTCCCACACCCTCTCACTACGAAGAATCCAATCGTCCACAGATGGTACTGAAGAGCACGGGAATAAGGGAGGTTGAAATCCTAGGACACATTGGAAGGGGGTGATGCCAGTTGAAGAGTGGGTAAGGGAATTCTGAGCGTACTCAGCCCACGGGAGAAACTCTGACCATCTATGTTGCTCTCGACTGCAATAAATTGTTAGATATCTGCCAATCTCCTGATTCAGACGTTCTACTTGGCCATTGGCTTGAGGGTGATATCCTGAAGTAAGGCTCACATTGATATCGAGCTGTTTGCAAAAAGCTCTCCAGACTTGAGAAGTAAATTGAGTTCCCCGATCGCTGACGATGTCTTCTGGAAGACCATAAACTCTGAATACATTATGGAATAAAGCTAGAGCTGTTTCCATGGCGGTGGGTAATCTTTTTAATGGTACAAGGCGGCAGGACTTTGAGAAGCGATCAATGATTACTAGAATAGTAGTAAAGTTCTCTGATGGGGGAAGATCGGTGACAAAGTCTATGGACAGATGAGACCATGGGAGTTGAGGAATGGGTAAAGGTTGTAGAAGGCCTGAAGGTAGTTCCTTAGGGGTTTTAGACTGGGCACAGACTTCACATGACTTCACGTAGGTTGTAATCTCTTTTGTCATTGCTGGCCACCAAAAGGAATTTTGGACTAGTTTGATGGTACGGGAAATTCCAGGGTGAGCGGCACTGAGAGATGTGTGGGTCCACTGCATGATACGTTGTCGTAAACATTGAGGCACATAGTGTTTGTTGGGGGGGCATTGGGCAGGGGTAGGTTCATTCTGCTGTTCACGTTTTAACTCCTCCATAATGTCATAATGAAGCGTCTACTTCGATGATAAATGTAGATTCGGATCTGGATGTTTCAGAGTGGGAGCAGTTGTGAACCTCTCCTTGAGAGTGATGAATGCATTGTTGGCCTCCATAGTCCATCTTAGTTTCGAAGGTTTCCCTTTCAGTAGAGAGGTGAGAGGAGAAGCCACAGTGCTGTAATTGCGAATGAACCGTCTGTAGAAGTTTGCGAAACCTAGGAATCTTTATAACTCTTTCACTGTTGATGGTTGAGGCCATTCTGTGACAGCGCAGATTTTGTCGTTATTCATCTTAACTCCTTGGTGACTTATTTGGTAGCCCAGGAACGAGGTTTGACTAACATGAAACTCACATTTTTCTGCCTTTACGTAAAGTTGATTTTCTAGGAGACGTGAAAGAACGGTTCTGACATGGTTGAAATGTTCAGCTTCAGTCTTGGAGTATACGAGTATATCATCAATGTAGGCTACTACAAATTGGTTGAGTAGATCTTTGAAAATTTCATTGATGAATGATTGGAATACGGCTGGGGCATTGGCTAGTCCGTAGGGCATGACTTGGTATTCGTAGTGACCTTGGGTAGTGATAAAAGCTGTTTTCCATTCATCACCTTCCTTAATTCTAATCAGATTATATGCACTTCTTAAATTTAGTTTAGTGTAGATAGTGGCTTCTCGTAACTGTTCAAGGGTTGAAGGAACTAAGGGCAGTGGGTAACGAAATTTTACAGTGACGTTGTTGAGTTTTCTGTAATCAATACATGGTCGAAGTCCTCCGTCCTTGTTCTCAACTAAAAAAAAATCCTGCAGCAGCGGGTGATGTGGATGTGCGAATGAAACCAGAGTTTAATGCCTCCTCAACATACTCTTCCATGGCTTGACTTTCATTCCTGGACAATGGATAAATCCTACTTTTAGGGGGCATGGCATTGGGAAGCAGATCAATGGCACAATCCCAGGACCGGTGTGGTGGTAATTGTGTGGCTTTGGTTTTACTGAACACTGCAGAGAGGTCTTTGTAACAGGTGGGAATGTTCATGTTGGTGTTGGTCCTTGGGCTTACTATACTCGTGGATAGACATGGTTTTGGGATTGTGGGAAAACAGTTCTTTAGGCAGAAAGAGGAACAATGTGTGAGTTCACCATGATGCCAAGAGATGTCAGGGTCATGAGCAGAGAGCCAGGGAAAACCTAGGATGATCTCCTGCTTGGGTGAGTCTACAATGCATAGTGTGATAGACTCTTGATGTAGCAGTCCTACTTTGAAAACAAGAGTTTTGGTTTGATGTGTTATCCCTTTCCCAATAGGGGTGTCATCAATGGTTTTAATCTTAATTGGAGGGTCGCATGGTTGTGTAGGAATGTTATATTTAGTGACAATGTCTTTCTATCAATCATCACTGTTAAATCAAGAGACAGAATATCAGTCTTTACACACACAGGTACAGTGAATGATTTGTTGCTGAGCAATGAAAAAATGTTCAATATTTACCCTGGGGTTGACTTGAGATTTGTGCGGACATCCCAGACTACGATGGCCTGCCTCTCCACAATAGAAACATAAGCGTTGTCTACGACGTCTCTCTCGTTCTTCCTCTGAGAGTCTTGAGACATTGAGTTGCATGGGTTCCTCATCCGTTCTAATTTCGGAGGTGGTAAGAGTTGGTAACTGATGTGAAATTCCCCTGCTAGGTTGTTGTTTAGGAGTTTGCCTCATGAGGTTATCGATCTTAATAGCAAGGTTAGTGAATTTTGTGAAGGATAACTCTTCTCCTTTACAGGCTAGCTCTGCTTGCAGATCAATGGATAGGTTTCGTTGAAACATGGCTTTTAGTGCAATATCATTCCAACCACTCTGAACAGCTAATGTACGGAACTCTAAAGCATATTCAGCAGCAGTACGATTACCTTGAGAAATGTTCATGAGTTGTGTTGAAATATCCTGTCCCCCTGTATTCAAACACTTCACGGATTAGTTGAATTAAATAATTTACAGATGATTTTAGTTGTACATCAGAGTCCCAAACTGCGGAAGCCCAGTCAATTGCTTTGCCAGTTAAGAGCGTAATCAAAAAAGCACATTTTTTCTCCTCGGATTCAAATCTATCTGCTTGATGCTCTAAGTACAATTGAACTTGACGTACAAAGCCTTTACAATGTTCTGCCGTACCATCAAATTTATCCGGGAGAGCAAAGCTTACCGTTTTGGGGTTTGGTGGTGGAAGGGACCGGAGGTAGTGTGTCATGTGTTCGTTGATTGCTTGAAGCTTGATTAGTTGTTCCTGGTAATTCTGTATCATTTCACCTTGATATGCAAGTGTTGCTTGTAGACTTGAAACTTCCGCTGGATTCATAGTAGGCGAAGTATTCTGTAACGATGACGCTGAGGCAGAGTTAGAATCCATGTGCGGTAGTTTATTTGATGAGTAACATAAAACGAGTTGAGTAGACAGGCAAAGGGTCAATACCAAGATGACTGTTCGACGTACAACAAACATGAGGATAATCCAAAGGCAAAGTTGATTAAGCAGGCAGTGAGTCAAATCCAGAAATATCAGTCCAACCATGCAACCAAAACAAAGGGGTAATCCAGGTAATCAGAGAATAGATATCCAGGCAGAATCATACACAAAACAGGCAGAGAATACAGGGATACGCTTGGTAAGGCAGATATACTGGCAATACTTCGCAATGAGGTCCCATGTGGTCTCAGACTAAATAGTCACCAAACAGGAAGTGAATGCAGAGGCAGCAGAGGGGTGGAACGGGGTCAGTACTCTGGTGACAGCTCCCTCTGCTGGCTGGGCGTTACAGAATCCCCCTCCCTATGAGCGACTCCTGGAGCTCGACGTGGACGTCCTCGTGGTCGTGGTGCTGGGCAATCGGGTCTGGCTCGATGAAAGTCCTCGATAAGGGAAGGGTCCAGAATATCGCGGGTGTTCACCCATGATCTCTCCTCGGGTCCATAACCCTCCCAGTCCACCAAATATTGGATCTGACCCCCTCTTCGTCTCGAGTCCAGCAACTCTTTCACCTGATAGGCGGGGGCCCCGTCTATATCTAATGGTGGTGGTGGTTCTGGGGCTTCATGGCCGGGGTCAGCATCCAGGTGGACCGGTTTCAAGAGGGAGACATGAAAGGAGGGAGAAATACGGTAGTTAGTAGGAAGCGCCAATTTGTATGTGACCTCATTAATTCTCTCAAGAATTTTAAATGGACCAACATACCTTGGACTAAGCTTCTTGCTGGGTAGTCGAAGTTTGATGTCCCTCGTCGAGAGCCAGACCCGTTGTCCTGGTTGATAG
>NC_079893.1:17977523-18066832 GCF_024868665.1 Triplophysa rosa | reverse complement strand
AAAAAGACGGTCCGCCGTCTTATTCCTCAATCACGTATTCGGACACGATGCGTGATGATGAGAGGTCTCTTGCAGCATCGGGGGGTGACGTACTGCCATCCGACTCCGACGATTCTTCGGGCTCCCTCCCTCGGGGGGTCGAGCCCAGGAAAAAGCGGATGTCGAGATGTCGGCCATGCTTTCCCGGGCCGCCGTGAGTGTTGGGTTGCAGTGCCCGCACTGCCTCTCCCGGCGTTCGCGGCTGGCTACATGGCGCCTCGGGTTTGAGCGTGGCTCCAAGCCGCGCCTGCCCCCAGTGCCGTGTTTACCAGAAGTGCATGAGGAACTTTGTAAGACCTGGAACACCCCTTCCAGCACGTTTCACGTCAAACAAAGTTCTGTCACCCTCTCTTCCCTCGAGGTTGAGACAGCTGGAGGATGCGTCGGTGTCCCCCAGGTGGAGTTGCCGCCGCGGTGCACTCGTGCCCGTAGGTGGCGGCCACCTGGGGGGACTCGACCTAGACTCCCGTCCAAAGCATGTGGGGTCTCGGCATCTCTGGTGTCGAGAGCTTACATTGCGGCAGACCAAGTTGCCTCCTCTCTCCACACTATGGCTCCTGCCAGGCCAGGGCATTGAGAGAGCTCCACGAGGTTAAGACCGACCCAGCGCTTAAGCAGGAACTCCGCGCCGTCACCGACCTCGCTCTACGGGCGACCAAGGTGACCACGGGGGCCTTGGGTCGGACGATGTCCACACTTGTGGTCCATGAGAAACTCCTCTGTCCGATACTTGCGCAGATGAGTAACGCTGAGAAGGTCCGCTTTCTCGACGTACCCGTCTCGCAAGGGGGGGCTGGTTGGTGTTACTGTGGAGGGTTCTCGACAGTAAAAAGCAGTCATCCGTGACGCAACTCGGCCGTCGAGTCCCGTGCACTGTCTGCTTCCCAGCAGCCCTGGTCCTCTTCAACGCCCTCGAGTGACCTGGAGGAGACAGCGAAGAGGAGACCATCGCCCCATCAGCAGCCGCGGGCAGCGGCTGTCATGGGATCACCTCAGGGGGATCGAGGCTACCATTGGGCCCGACCCCAGCCACAGCGCTGGGAGGTCGGATAGGGACGGTTCCTGCCCCGTCCCTCCATCTGCTGGCCCCCTCTGGGGGGCTGGCGCCCACTTACTCTCAAAATGGAGAGTTTCCTCTCTCTCTGGGTTACCTCAGCCGCTCTCACCCTCTGCACGACGGTGAACGGCAAACTCGACGTTGCGTCATGGCAAAGCGCAATGTCGAGTATACACTGCGTTCCAAATTATTATGCAAATTGGATTTAAGTGTCGTAAACATTTAATTTTATATTGTTCAATTAAACTTATGGATGGTATTGTGTCTCAGAGCTCTTTGGATCACTGAAATCAATCTCAGACACCTGTGATAAGTAGTTTGCCAGGTGAGCCCAATTAAAGGAAAACTACTTTTCACATTATTAAGCAGGCCACAGGTTTCAAGCAATATGGGAAAGAAAAAGGATCTGTCTGCTGCCGAAAAGCGTCAAATAGTGCAATGTCTTGGACAAGGTATGAAAACATTAGATATTTCACGAAAACTTAAGCGAGATCATCGTACTGTGAAGACATTTGTGGCTGATTCAGAGCACAGAAGGGTTCGTGCAGATAAAGGCAGAATGAGGAAGGTTTCTTCCAGACAAATTCATCGGATTAAGAGAGCAGCTGCAAAAATGCCATTGCAAAGCAGCAAACAGGTATTTGAAGCTGCTGGTGCCTCGGGAGTCCCGAAAACCTCAAGGTGTAGGATCCTCCAGATGCTTGCAGTTGTGCATAAACCTACTATTCGGCCACCCCTAACCAATGCTCACAAGCAGAAACGGTTGCAGTGGGCCCACACATACATGAAGACTAATTTTCAAACAGTCTTGTTTACTGATGAGTGCCGTGCAACCCTGGATGGTCCAGATGGATGGAGTAGTGGATGGTTGGTGGATGGCCACCATGTCCCAACAAGGCTGCGACGTCAGCAAGGAGGTGGCGGAGTCATGTTTTGGGCTGGAATCATGGGGAGACAGCTGGTGGGCCCCTTTAGGGTCCCTGAAGGTGTGAAAATGAACTCTGCAAGGTATGTAGAGTTTCTGACTGAGCACTTTCTTCCATGGTACAAAAAGAAGAACCATGCCTTCCGTAGCAAAATCATCTTCATGCATGACAATGCACCATCTCATGCTGCAAAGAATACCTCTGTGTCATTGGCTGCTATGGGCATAAAAGGAGAGAAACTCATGGTGTGGCCACCATCCTCCCCTGACCTCAACCCTATTGAGAACCTTTGGAGCATCCTCAAGCGAAAGATCTATGATGGTGGGAGGCAGTTAGCATCAAAACAGCAGCTCTGGGAGGCTATTCTGACATCCTGCAAAGAAATTCAATCAGAAACTATCCAAAAACTCACAAGTTCAATGGATGCAAGAATTGTGAAGGTGATATCAAAGAAGGGGTCCTATGTTAACATGTAACTTGCCCTGTTAGGATGTTTTTGATTGAAATAGCTTTTGATTTCAGTAAATATGACCTCCTAATGCTGCAAATTCAACAAATGACCATTTTCAGTTTTTTACAACCTATGAAATGTTTTCAAACTCTGTTGTGCATAATAATTTGGAACAGTGCATTTTGAGTTTTTCATTTTTTAAATAAATACTGTTGTCAGTGGGAGGTTTGTTCAATAAAATTCCAAATGTACCCTAACTGTTGATTACTTGAAAATTAAACTGACTGTCATTTGCATCGACAAATTAGGAAAACCAGAGAAAGATATCATTTGCATAATAATTTGGAACCCAGTGTAAACACCAGCCCTCAGCACTCTCAGTCAGACAGTGCGTTGAGCTGCGCAGTCGCCAGGCAGGAAATATGGCAGAGCCGATCTCCTCCCCGGGGGGCCTCCCCCGGCAAGGAATCCGTACTGCTAGCCATCGAACCACCCTCCACGGGGGCGATGAAGCAGATCAACCTCTAGTCCCCCTGTCACAGTTCTGGGAGCCCCCAGACTGTCAGGCTGGCTGAGGAAGACGATCCGTCTCGGCTACGCGATACAGTTCGCTACACGTCCGCCCAAGTTCTGGGACGTCCTTTTACCTCAGGCAGAGGCAGGGATGCCCCCGTACTTCGGGCGGAGATCGCCTCCCTTCTAGTGAAGGGAGCGATCGAGCCCGTCCCACCGGCCGAGGTGTTCAGCGGGTTTTACAGCCCGTACTTCATTGTCCCTAAGAAAGGCGGAGGGTTGCGCCCTATCTTAGATCTGCGTGTTCTGAACAGGCACCTACACTAGCTGCCTTTCAGGATGGTAACGCAGAAGCGCATCCTGGTGTCCGTCAGGCGTCAGGACTGGTTCGTGGCAATCGACCTAGGACGCGTACTTCATGTCTCGATCCTCCCTCGACATCGGCCGTTCCGACGGTTCGCGCTCGAGGTACGGGCATATCAGTACAGGGTCCTCCCCTTCGGTCTGTCCCTGTCTCCACGAGTCTTTACGAAGGTCGTGGAAGCCGCCCTCCTTCCCTGTTGGGAAGGAGGTGTACGGGTACTAACTATCTCGACGACTGGCTCAAGTTTGGGCACACTCTCGAGATCTGTGGTGTACACACAGGGACCTGGTTCTCCGGCACCTAGATCGGTGGGGCCACAGGTCAACTGAGATAAGAGCAAGCTCTCCCCGGTGCAGAGCATCCTCTTTCTCGGTATGGAACTCGACTCTGTCCTCACGGGCGGCCCCGCTCACCCCCAGGGGGGGGCGCGAGGACTAGCGCGCCCGGTCAGTGTTGAACTGCCTGAGATCAGACAGTCAGCGGTCCCCCTGTAACAGGAGGCTCCTGGGATTCATGGCATCCTCGGCGGGGGTGGCCCCCCCTCGGGTCGATGCATATACGACCGCTCCAACACTGGCGGCAGAGTCAAGTTCCTTGGAGAGCGTGGCACACCGGCAGCAGGCGTTGGTCACACGCTTTTCTGCCGACACACCCTAAGGGGTGCCGTGTGCAACGGGCGAGCAGTGTCGGGGCGGTGGACGGGCCCCCGCCTGCGTTGGCATTCAACTGCCTAGAGTTGTGGGTTGTGCTACTTGCATTGAGGGACTTCCTCTCATGCAGGGAAGCACGTGCTGGTCCGGTCGGACAGCACAGCTGCTGTGGCGTATTCTTTAATCACAGCAGCTAACATGACTCGCCCGACGCCTCCTCCTCTGGAGTCAGCAGGTGATCAGCTCCCTGCGAGCCACACACATCCCAGGCGTCCTGAACCAGACAGCCGATGCGCTCTCTCGTCAGTTGACGCCTCGCGGAGAGTGGCGACTCCCTCCCCGCGCAGCCGGCTCATTTGGGGGCAGTTTGGCCAGGCACAGGTGGTCCTGTTGCCTCCCCGAACTCCTCCCATTGTCCGCTTGGGTACTCCCTGTCCGAGGACCCTCGGCACGGATGCCCTTGCGCACAGCTGGCCGCGGGACAAGCGGAAGTACGCTTCCCCCCAGTGAGCCTCATTGCACAGGGCCTGTGCAAGGCCAGGGAAGAGGAGCATCAAGTGGTACTAGTTACGCCCCTTCGGCCTAACCAGGACTTGGTTCTCGGAGCTGAGGCTCTGACAACAACTCCCCCCTGGCCGCTCCCCCTGGCGGACAGCTTCCCCAGGGGAAGGGGCACGTTACGGCATCCCAGGCAAAACCTGGTCTCCATGTCTGGACGGGACGAGGAGATCCTGAGTGACCCACCCCCGGTCCGGTTGGGACGTCACTCAGGCTAGGGCTTCGGCCACTGGGCGGCTATACGCCCATAGGTGGCGCCTCTTCTCGTCCTGGTGCTCTTCTCGGTGAGAAGACCCGCGGAGTTGCTCGGTCGGGTACGAGCTGTCCCGTCCTCAAGAGAGCGGGGGAGTAACCTCTCCCCCTCCACACTGGGAATGTATGTAGCCGCTACGGCCGCTCATCATGACCCAAGTGCTGGGTAGCCTCTGGGACAGCACGGCCTGGTCATTAGGTTCCTAAGGGGCGCGAGAGGGTGACCACCTTTCCGCGCTCCGTACCCTCTTGCGAACTAGGTGGCGGGCCTCAAGAGGCCCTGCTCCCTTCGAGCCTTTCGGAGTTACCGCTCTTTCTCAGTCTTGATAAAGACGGTGTTCCGCATTGCGCTCACCTCCAAGAGGGTAGGGGATCTACAAGCACTCTCCGTGTCCGCAGATTGCCTAGAACTCGGGGCCGGGATTCTCACGTTATCTTGAGACCCCGCCCCGGCTACGTGCCCAAGGTTCCCACCACTCTCCCGAGAGACCAGGTGGTGAACCTGCAGGCGCTCCCCACCGGGGAGGAAGACCCAACCTATCCGTGCTTGTCCAGTACGCGCACGGCGCCTCTGCTTGGACCGCACGCAGAGCCCAGAAGCTCTGAGCAGCTCTTTGTCTGTTTCGGAGGTCAGCAGGAGGGCTGTCTCCAAACAGAGGCTGGCGCACTGGATCGTGGATGCCCTCGTTAGGGCATACCGATCTTTTTTCCTACCCATTGGGGGTGAGGCACACCCCTCGTGGCTGGCTCAGGGCGCCTCTCTGGCAGACATCTGCGGAGCTGCGGGTTGGGCTATGCCTAACAACTCCGTGAGGTTCTAATACCTACGCGCGGAACCGGTGTCAGCCCGCATCCTGGCAAGGTGTGGGACCGGCAGCCGGTAGGGCATACGCCTGCGGAAGCCCTTCCCCCTCCGGGGGGAGCAGTGGCGATCCCGCCTCACTTCTTTCCCCTCGGGTAAAGAACAGGCATTCCATCCATCACTAAGCACCCTTCCAGGGGACAGGCTGGGCAGAGCAGCCCTGCCCCCTTAGGCCGGGGAACAGTTGAGTTATCTCCCACATAGCTCTAACCGGACCTAGTGCTCCAGACGTGGTAACCCCCCCTCCGTGGGCTGTTCCGTCTGATGTATCCTCATGAATGGTTCCCACCTTGGCAACCCATGACCTCCCCAGGTGGACTCCCACCTTGCGGTTAACTCCTGCAGTCCGCACATTCCTCCCATGAGTTCTCCCCTGATGGTGAGACCATGTGGTGTCTCCACTAATTCCTCCCTACGGTAGGTAGTGGCCTCTGCAGCGTTTTTCCCCCCCAGGGGGGAATAATGCTTACCCAGTGGCCCGTACGGTGCCGGGCGGCTTCTCGCCATTTAGAGAATCAGGCCTCCGCCCGTGACGGCCGGCGTTAGGGGGCTTCCCAACTTTTTGTGGAAAGCTCTGGGTCCCCCTTCCTCTCCACTGGAAGGTCATAATTTCGCGCTAGCGTGTTCGTCTGACTCGCCCAGGCCAGTCAACGTCGCTCCGCAGAGATTGTGACGCGGCTCAGTGCTGTGGCGTTTTCCATAGGAACCCCATTCTGTCGGTTCGACACAACGTCGAGAGACCGACAGAAAGGGAACGTCTTGGTTACGGATGTAACCTCGGTTCCCTGATGGAGGGAACGAGACGTTGTGTCCCTCATGCCACAACACTGGCCGCCCACCCCAGCGGTCGGGGGAGGATGCTTTAGGCTCCTCAGACCAAAGGTGAATGAATGAGCACGCCGGCTTCCCTCTTATACCCGGACATCCGGGGAGGAGCCCGGCATGCAAATTTCATTCGACAATTTTCATTGGCCTTTTCTAAATACTCAGAAGATGATAGGTTCTCAAGACAAACCCCATTCTGTCGGTTCGACACAACGTCTCGTTCCCTCCATCAGGGAAACGAGGTTACATCCGTAACCAAGATGTTTTTCATGACCATCTAACCTGAATCCCAAATTAGAGGACCACTGGGAAGGACAGGCTGCTGACTCAAGGGCTGTTTAAATCAGCATATGCAAAAGCTCTGGCTTGTCTGATTCGTTTTATTTGTGAGATTTGTCAGTGTTGCTTGGGGACTGCTAAAGCTGCTAAGTTGAAGGATGCTAATTTGTGGTGACTATCAAGAGTATAGGGTCTGTACATTTTTGTCTGTGCACATGTTATCTTTTTAAACATCTTTAACATCTTGAAGAAACCTGGATGCAGTTCTTAGATAGTTTTATAGTTATAATGTCCTATTAACGTAAAGCTGTAGTGGAGAGGATGTTTAATTATAATGCAGTTATATGTAATTATATGCAGTTATTTTCTTTGCATGGGTTGTGCTTGGCACTGCTGCTCAGCCCACGGATGAAACTGACATACTGTATGTGTTTACTGCATCAGAGCAAACATAAGCCCTGTCCCAAATGGAAGACTCTGGTTTTGTGGACCTCCTCTGAGTCCACACTTGGTGACGTCAGGAAGTGCAGACCTATAGGGCACTAGGCATGAGTCCACAAGGTACGTAGAAGTGCATTTTGGGACAGACTTGAGGTCATCACGCCGGAAAAAGCAAGCGGTGCTTTCTAATCACTCTTGCGGTACTTTGTTGTCATTTGCTGATCAGTCTGCACAGCGCCACGTGAAGTCGACCACACTTGTCCCATAGTTGTTATTTGGGAGAATTGGGACAGGAGCTGCCTGCTTTTATTGTTCTGTATTTCATATGTTGATTTGCAATCCCAAGCATTATGCAATAGAAAGTTATGTTTGTAATGCATTCGTTTGGCATGACGTAAATGCAACTGCTTATGTATATTATTTATTTGCATACACTATACTTAATGTGCATAATGTGTTCTTAATATGCAAATATGTTGTTATTTAATATATCTCTGTAATACAGAAGCTGCGTTGTTCAGCTTTACAGAGCCCAGAGACAACTATAAATATACAACAAAACATGGCTTATTACCTTAAGTAAGAAAATGCACTTCATTAAAAGTTTTTATTCTTGAATAGCTGGCTTAATAGCAAATAAATAAGCAATAATGTGAATAAGAAATTAAATTTGAATTTGATAAAAACATAGATTTAAAAATGTATCCGTCATGTTTATACGTATATGTCTGACATCAACAACACTCCTCCCATTCATTCTGTGATTGGGCGTTCGCAAGGACTTCTGGGTTGTAAGTTGTGTGTCGCCTGCTGCAGTGCGGGCTTCGCCGAAGACCGCATCAAGGGCACAAAGGGCTCGCTGATGAGCACACTTCACAGCGTAAAAATGACAAATGGGATACCCTACGGACTCGTAGACTTGGCGAGCATATGCAATTTAAGTCCACGAGACCGCAAGTCCACATGAAGTGCGCCATTTAGGACAGGGCCATAATGTCATTGTATATCAACATGACAGTAACACCTTATTCACCAGATGCAATGCAATATGTGTGTGACATAAAAAATGACCAATAAACAGAATATTTCTCACAGCATATCACGTCATGCATGTTGTAGACAAAAGTTCAAAATAACACGAAAACCATGCCTTTTCTAATTTGTCGTAACATAGTGTTGAGAAGTACATCGTACAAGTCATATAGTCTATTTAAACATTTTCATAAGAACAAGTAGTATATCTGCCTCTTCTGACCAAATGAAAATGTAAACGTTTTCAAATAAATCATGTTAATGATGTCTTGTTCCGTGGAAAAAGCCATCACTGCATCAATATTTCATACTTTTAGATGTCACAGCCACTTCTCAAAATACCTTGTTGATATTAACTCCTGCTTTAGCACAGACTCTCAGGCTCTCTACAGCTCAGGATTTTTTGGCTTTAATAACAGGTGATTTCCCAGGTTTAGGGATTCAGAGTAAGGCTTCTGAGATGTTTACATGACATTCCCCAGATGATCGCTTTTTAAAACCTTACAGATTAAATGCAGACAAGAAACTTTACCACTCGCATGACATAAAGAGAAACTGCTGAAAATTGAAATCTCCAGCGAAAACGGACACAATCATGTAAACTGTAAATCATTGTCATAAGCTTACTGTTGTGAATTGGGGTAAGATAAGACAATTGTATTGAACACTTTTCTGTGTATGTATTTGCTCAATATAAAACTTTACATTGTTTTTAACACATTTTTAAATAACTTGACATTTATTGTATAAATTATCTGGTAAGTAAAAAAAAACATCTTAATTGCCTTCCAAAGTTTTAGCATGTAATATATTTATTATATGATTCACAACTATATTTTACTTGTGGCATCTCTCTTCTTATGCTACAAGTTTTTATTTGATTCTTAAGGACACTTGGGGTTTCATTGTGAGGTGAAGGTCGAACTGTTCAGAGAACCAAGAGATGTGTCTTTATTTCTCACACTTTCTTTTGTATACAACAAAACTGAAACATAAATCTTAATCTCTGTTGTTTATCTTGAAATTGGCCTCTGTGGGATTTTGAGTGTTTTCGCCAAACTAGGCCAAGCATCTATCCAAATGTAAAAGACTTTACACAGGTGTTGGTGGACTAAAGGCTACAAAATTAAGTCCAGACATCAATTGATAACATAAAATGTTAACTTGGCAAGTAACTGATTCACTACACAGGAAGGTATAAAAGCATTTCCAATTGTAATATAGATCATTCAAAATGACTTATCAGATGTAGAAGATGAGTAATTTTAACAAGCCAGAGCTCAAAGAAATTGTATTCTCTTTAAGGCCAATTCCATTGGTTATTCCAATACTCCCTATTCACAGATAATTCCCACAGCAAGCTTTAAGCAATGAGAAATTAAACACTGAAATGATACATTAGTGTCTCCTCTCATCACCAGCCATCTAAATTATGGAACTTTCTTTCAAAAAGAACTACAAGTCACCAATTGCCCCCCTTCTCTATAAAAGTTCTACAATTATTTATCAAAGTCTGCACACAGAGCTCACGCAACTATGATTATGTTGTGCTGGGGTCATTAACAAGATGTGTTGAGACTTTTATGTATTTCAGCTATCAGGAGAGACGACAACATTTCAGAATACTCATCGGCAGAGGGAATCAATATCTAATTACCAGCCCCACATTACTGAAGATCAGTGGTGAGTTCGGAAAGGGAGAACCTTTCTTATTACTTACTCTCTTTCTCAGCCCGGAGCTCAATAACACCTTTTAGATTATTTATTCACCAGTCATTTGCATGCTGTCACCGTAAAGACTCTTCGTATTGAGAATCCATTACCATTTCTCCCCCTCCATCCTTTCTTTTGCTCCCAGATTTTTAGCCCCCTTTTGAATGCTTCGCTAGATACTCAGCACTTTTAGAGGTGGGGAGATTTGTCTTGCTGTGGTCCATCACTCAACCTAAGCTGCATTCGATTTACACTGCAAAACGGCAATAACAAGATCACTATGCTGTGCCAAGCATGTGTCTTGCTGTTTTTTGAATATTTCATTTTAAATTTGCAGCTGTTTTGCCAAATTTGTTCTCAGTCTCCTTGTTTGATGCTGGGCTAGAATCTGTCATCATGGCTGTTTTAATGTAGTAGCTGACAGATAACTTTGCAGGCCTATTGTATTATCATCAGAAGCATATAAAACAAACCATCCAGCACATTCAATTCAGCTCAAGTCAACTGACCTTTTTCTAAAACTCAAGTTACCTTTCTCAACACTTTGATATTCATCTACTGTGTCAATGAATGAGAAGCAATCTTAGACAAAGAGGTCCCCATTAACCCAGGTCCCAGTTTTATTCTTGAACGACAAAGCCAGGCACACTGGAGGTTCCACATGCCAAAAGGGGGTTACAGGTGTGGAATTATCCCACCAGGCCTTTATCTGGTGCCGATTCAACACAGCCTGCCACATATGGGGTGATAATAACAGAAGGATGTTCAGACTACCCTGGATCTTTCAGTGTTTGCTAAACGATCTTTAGCGATGTACCAAACCCAGCTGTGCCAAAGAGAAAACTGCCATCAAAAGAGCCAGCAAGACCACTGAATCACTGTTGTTAATAGTCAATGTACATCTGCTCAGTTTTTAAGGATGGTTTCATCTCTTATTTTTCTCCTCCTGCTGTACACAACAAGAGAAAAATCATGCAGAACCAGATCATGTATGTAAATGTATAATTTTGTTCAAGTAAGTTTAAGTAAGTTCAAATACTTTTTACCAAGAGTCATATGATTGCTTTTAGTTATTGGCTATGTCTGAAATAGTCCCTATACCCTATTATAGTGCACTATTTGCGGGGACATCCATTTTTAGTTGAATTTTAATTGTGTGTTCACACCAAACGCGAAGCATGGCATTCCTCGCTCTTTATTACTGTCGGGAATAGTTTGTTATTTTCGCATGAGTGATGCAAAAAAACGGTCTGGACATGTCAAACAGTAGGTATTTGCGGCAATCACACCGTCCGATTAGTGTCATTTGCGTCACCCAGCACAACTTTGCGCCTATTTGCATCTTTGCATTGACTTTGTGGACTTTAGGAGGAACCCTCCATCACTCCCTCTCCTCACCATTCTCAATAGCACTGTGACAGCTATTGAGTCATTCAGGTTCCTGGGCATTACCATCTCACAGGACCTGAAGTGGGGGATCCACATAGACTCCATTGTCAAAAAAGCTCAGCAAAGGATGTACTTCCTTTGCCAACTGAGGAAGTTCGATCCACCACAAGAGATGACGGAACAATTATACACAGCTGTGATTAAATCAGTCCTGTGTACATTTATCAGAGTATGGTTTGGTTCAGCCACCAAATCAGACACAAGTAGACCGCAACGGACTGTTAAAACAGCTGAGAGAGAATTATTGGTGTGCCCCTGCCCAACTTCCAGGACTTGTACAACTCCAGGGTGAAGAAACAGGAAGGTAACATCATCAAAAACCCCTCCCACCCTGGACACAATGAGCCTCATTTATCAATCTAATGTAGAAACGAGCTCAGATCCGTGCGCAGAAATTGTCTTAAGACAGGCATAACGTGTGATTCATCAAACATTCGTAAGTCACCAATCTCATCGCACAAATGATCGTAGGCGGCTGAAATCGGTTGTAATTTACATATCACGCCCCTATAAATTCAGGGTGTAGACATCTCACCCCTATATTTTGTGACATGGAGAAACATATTTCGGTCAAAAAGAGGAACTTTTCTGATTTATAAATTAAAGTTTAACATTGAAAAGCGGAATCAAGGGAAGTAAAAAACTGTTTGGAAAGACATCGCTGCGGTCAACAGCATTAGTACAGTGAACCGAACTCCAGCTTAGGTTTGTATTTTTTATTAGATAGTTATGTTTTGTAAATGTGACCGCAAATATTTTAGTTTATACTAGTGTTTCACTATTATTTTTAATAATACATTCACTCACTAATGCAGACTTATATACCCGCCAGATCCCTACGCTCTGCAAACAAACGATGTCTTGTGGTACCATCCCAAAAAGGTAAAAAATCTCTCTCACGTACCTTCTCGGGATCGGTTCCACATTTATGGAATGATCTGCCCGCTGCTACAAGATCAGCGGATTCTGTAGCCATCTTTAAGAACCGTCTAAAAACACATCTCTTCCGTCAACACCTGACTGATCAGTTCTGACTTCTATCTCTTTTCTACTCTTTCAAAAAAAAAAAAAAAAAAAAACCCTTACCTCTGTATACTATGGTAGGCTATATGAGACCAATGTTCTTTTATTGCACTTATGCTTTTTGTTGTCCTTATGTTGTTCCAAGTGCTTCCATTGTTTCCCTCATCTGTAAGTCGCTCTGGATAAAAGCGTCTGCTAAATGACTAAATGTAAATGTAAATGTAAATGTAAATTTTTACATTGAAAGTTTTGTTGTTGCTTAGCTTTGGTTGTATAATGCATTTAAATTTAAACAAAATGAATCTAACTTCAGTCTTGAAAAACTTTGTTTAAGTTACATTAATGTGTAGATATAATTTACTGATAATTTTTAGGGCACAATTATAGAATAATGTTTATATGTAAATGTTTTTATACAGTTTTCTTCAATAAGGTTAATGGTCTGTGGCGGAGGAGACAGATGCATGTTTCTAACCGGGATAAAGGTTTAAAATCTAATGCTGCTAATCTTGCATTTCAAGTTGCTTAAATCAAACACACACAGTTTTATGTTTGCTTCTTTTATTTTTTCTCTTTCAGGTATGTCAGAGGCAGGACCAGCTCACGAACCGGCCTGGAACCTACCACACAAAGTCAGGCAACCTTGAGCTGTGACCTAGTGCACGTTCTCTACACAGCAAAATTGGCAGTGTTAAAAAAGGTCAAATTAACTCACACAGTGTATACATAATCCACACTTTGATAGTGTGAATTATATATACATTTTGAGTGTTAATTTGTCCTTTTTTAACACTTGCGATTTTGCTGTGTAGAGAACTAGGGAACTACAGGCCTATATCGAATCTTCCTGTCAGTTGGTAATACCTCCAACTGACAAGCATCTCTTTCAGTAGATTTGTAGATATAGGGTCTAGCATGCATGTTGTTGATATAGATGATCTAATAATTTTAGACAGTTCATTGTGATCTATGGTAGAAAATAATAGCAATTTCTCCTTAGGGGCGGTGTAGTTAGTTTGTTCAGCGGGTTTCACTTCTGGTTTCATTGTTATATTTTTTTCTCTAATATCTTGGATTTTATTTGTGAAGTAGTTCAGAAATCCGTCACTGTTATGCTAATATCCAGAATCGGAAGTCGCTGACGGTTTATTTTTTGTTAATTTAGCCACTGTGATAAATAAAAACCTAGGGTTGTGCTGGTTATCTTCTATTACTGATGAAAATACGTTTTTAGGGCTTTCCTGTATTTTCGAATGCTATCCTTCCATGCTGTACGAAATACCTCTAATTTAGTTTTCTTAAAGATGCATTTTTCGTGGTGATTTCTTTAGAGCCTGAGTGTGTTCAGTATACCACAGTGCTGGGCTGCCATTTTTAATCTTCTTTAAATGTAGAGGAGCAACTGTAGAGACTTGGCATAGGCCAAATGGTCGGAATCATTAAAAGAAGAGCCATAAACCCCCTCCACTCTCTTTTGGTCTTTTGATGTTGATATCAAGAAACCAGAACGGAGTCAGACTTGACTCCAGGGGGGCATAGATTTAGGTTGGTTCTTCTCCTGAAAGTGTTGATAACACTTTTGTTTCTCCGTGGGATATTTACAACTCCTAAGCTTCAAAGCAGAGATGAGAAGTCTCTCTGTTTTGTCTAACCTGGAACTTAACATCTGAGGCTATCCAGAGAAACTCCTCTGACAAATAGGAACATGTGTAATTAAACTGCCCTTTTCTATAAATATATCTACTTATCTAGGTTATATGTTGTCGCTCTTGCCATTTTAAATAATCTGTAACTGTTAAATAGGCAAGTTTAATTCAGGCTTTGTTTGTATTCGTACATCCGAATGAATCCTGACTTGGTGCAATTCAAACCTTAGCATATTTGATATATAAATGTTTGTCTTTACAATTCCTCCTTGTTTATATATATTGTGTGACCATAGAACATTTTCTTTTCATTATGTTATAATTTGGACTGGTATTTTTTAAAGTTGCTAGGAGTTCATAAAGATGCAAATTAGCTGTTGAGTTAACAAAGAACCTATTCCCTGCTCAACTCTGATTGGTCGATTCAAACTCAGGTGGGCATGCCCTCTCATGGAGTTAAATATCGAGCCTGCTCTGAAAACGAGGTTTGCCCCCTTTTTCTATATACCTGCCCTCATCAGAAACTGGTTTGTGGCGTCTCTTCGGAGACTCCCCTTTTCCCCCCACTGGGGGAAAGACGGAACAATGGACTTCTGCTGCCACGCACACCTGGCTGAGCCATGCGGCTGGTCACGAGGCCTGGAACTTTCCAGCTGGATTGCATTCTGAAACCTTTTGAACAATTCTATCTCTACACGTGCATACGGATATTGGTCCAGCACAGAGCTCGCAAGTATCCGATTCTATATATAGAATAGCTGCGCTAAGTTTGTACCTCTTTGTTAAAGATAATTTTTATTGGTGTTCAGAAATGGCTGCCATGCTCTCTCTCTCCCAATCTCTCTCTCTCTTCTCATTCTTTCTCTCTCCGCGCTCCCTAGCGCGTTTGTGTTTCATGTTTCATTGTTTTGTTTGTGTTTATGCAATCGTCATTATGTTTACCATGTAGAGTAGAGTTTAATAAACAACCATATATATTCACATGTAAGGGGTTTTCTGTGTTCAGCTCATATACTTGGTCAATTAAACTGTGTGGATTTACGCTACCTTTGCTCTAAATCCTGTTTGGTAAAGTTACGTTACTTATGCCCATGAGATAATGTAAAATATATAATATCATTGATGCATTTGCTGGACGAATGCATACAAGTATTTTTATGCTTTATATTAACAATCAGAGACTGTAAAATATGTTTATTTAATAACGATTATTATACGTATTTTCCTTTGAGCTAAACTAATTCCTTAACTGAAATTTATGTTTTAAATAACTTATTTCATGGATGCGATCTTGATAGATATGGTGGAGAACCATATTTGGTGAGCCTAGCTCATCATTATTTTAACATGCAGCAAAAACCGCTACACAACTGTGTCTAGCATTTCCGAGAAGGTGGAGTTAAAATTTTCAATGGTAATGTCAAGATCTTCAACGTTATTTCTCATGCTAGAGATTTGAGACAATTCAGGCAGATTATCGAGATGCATATTATATATATACGCATCTTTGGTAGTTGAAGTTATTGTTCCACCATATTTGTAACAAGGAGTTCCCTTTCTGTCGGTCTCTTGATGTTGTGTCGAACCGACAGATTGGGGTTTGTCTGGAGAACCTATCATCTTCTGAGTATTTAGAAAAGGCCAATGAAAATTGGCGAATGAAATTTGCATGCCGGACTCCTCCCCGGATGTCCGGGTATAAGAGGGAAGCCGGCGTGCTCATTCATTCACCTTTGTTCTTCAGAGCCTACGCATCTGATGAGCTTCTCTACGATCTTTGGTGATCATTTTTCTGCTGGAATCTACGACGTGGTGCAGCAGACGGTCCCTTCCTGCAGTGACTCGCCCCTGGGCATCTCGGCAGTTCCGGAGGTGTTCGAGCTAATTTCCTTTCTAAAAGAGCTAAATTTCTCCAGCGTGGCTTGTCCCGCTGTTCTCATGGGTGCAACACACTCATCGAGGAGGGGGACGGACACGATGCCTGCTTCCAGTACGCTGGGGCAAACGTTGTGGATATGTCCTGCCCGCACTGCGGGCGGTGACGATTCAGACGTTGCGTCACGGGTGGCTGTGTTCCCACAGGACTCAGCCACCACCTCGTTTTCTCCCCGTTCCGTGGCGGCAGGACTACGGCCTGGGTGATATGAGGATTACTGTGAGCGATAAACCGCCAGCCACTGGCTCACGGACCTTTCGCACCTCGTCTCGCTCGTCTGGCCATTCCCCAGGAGACAGTCCCACCGTATTATTCCTCTATCACGTATTCGTACATGATGCGTGATGATGAGATGTCTCTTGCAGCATCGGGGGGTGACGTACTGCCATCCTACTCCGACGATTCCTCGGGCTCCCTCCCTCGGGGGGTCGAGCCCAGGAAGAAGCGGACATCGAAATGTCAGCCATGCTTTCCCGGACCGCCTTGAGTGTTGGGTTGCAGTGCCCGCACTGCCTCTCCCAGCGCTCGCGGCTGGCTACATGGAACCTCGGGTTTGAGCGTGGCTCCAAGCCGCGCCCGCCCCCAGTGCCGTGTTTACCTTTCCGGCACGTTTCACGTCAAACAAAGTTCAGTCACCCTCTCTTCCCTCGAGGTTGAGACAGCTAGAGGATACGTCGATGTCCCCAAGGTGGTGCTGCCGCAGTGCACTCATGCCCGTAGGCGACGGCCACCTGGGGGGCTCGACGTAGACTGCCGTCCAAAGCATGTGGGGTCTCGGCATCTCTGGTGTCGAGAGCTCACATTGCGGCGGACCAAGCTGCCTCCTCTCTCAACGCTATGGCTCCTGCCAGGCCAGGGCATTAAGAGGGTTCCACGAAGGTAAGACCGACCCAGCGCTTATGCAGGAACTCCACGCCGCCACAGACCTCGCTCTACGGGTGACCAAGGTGACCACGCGGGCCCTGGGTCGGACGATGTCCACACTTGTGGTCCATGAGAAACTCCTCTGGCCGAGCCTTGCGCAGATGAGTAACGCCGAGAAGGTCCGCTTTCTTGACGCACCCGTCTCGCAAGGGGGGGGCTGGTTGGTGATACTGTCGAGCCACAGTTCTCGACAGTAAAGAAGCAGTCCTCCCGTGCTGCGACTCGGCCGCCTCGGCCGTCGAGTCCCGTGCCCCGTCTGCATCCCAGCAGCCCTGGTCCTCTTCGACGCCCTCCAGCTCTGGCGCCCCCCACTCATGCGGCCCCCCCCGGAAGAGACAGCGAAAAGGAGACCATCGCCCCATCAGCAGCCACGGCGAAAGCAGAAGCGGCCCTCATGGGAACACCTCAGGGGGATCGAGTCTACCATTGGGCCCGACTCCAGCCACATCGCTGGGAAATCGGATAGGGACGGATCCTGCCCCGTCTCACAATCTGATGGCCCCCTTCGGGGGGCTAGCGCCCACTTACTCTCAAAAAGAGAGTTTCCTCTCTCTCTGGGTTATCACAGCCGCTCCCACCCTCGGCACGACGGTGGACGGCAACTCGACGTTGCGTCACGGCGAAGCGCAATGTCGAGTATAAACACCAGCCCTCAGCACTCTCAGTCAGACAGTGTGTTGAGCTGCGCAGTCGCCAGGCAGGAAAAACAGCAGAGCCAATCTCCTCCCCAGGGGTCCTCCCCCGGCAAGGAATCCGTACTGCTGGACATCGAACCACCCCCCCCCCGGGGGGACGATGAAGAAGATCGAACCTTTAGTCCCCCTGTCACAGTTCTGGGAGCCTGGCTCCGGCTTCCCAGACTGTCAGGATGGCTAGGGAAGACAATCCGTCTCGGCTACGCGATCCAGTTCGCCATACACCCGCCCAAGTTTCAGGGCATCCTATACACCTCAGTCAGAGGCAAGGATGCTCCCGTACTTCAGGCCGAGGTCGCCACCCTTCTGGCGAAGGGACGGATCGAGCCCGTCCCACCAGCCGAGATGTTCAATGGATTTTACAGCCCGTGCTTCATTGTCCCCAAGAAAGGCGGGGGGTTGCGCCCTATCTTGGATCTGTGTGTTCTGAACAGGCACCTATACAAGCTGCCTTTCAGGATAATCACGCATAAGCGCATCCTGACATCCGCCAGGTGTTAGGACTGGTTCATGGCAATCGACCTGAAGGACTCGTACTTTCATGTCTCGGTCCACCCTCGACTTCGGCCGTTCCTACGGTTCGTGTTCGAGGGATGGGCATATCAGTACAGGGACCTCCGCTTCGGTCTGTCCATGTCTCCACGGGTCTTTACTAAGATCGTGTAAGCCGCCCTCCTTCCCCTCAGGGAAGGATGTGTGCGGGTACTAAACTATCTCGACGACTGGCTCATCCTGGTTCACTCTCGAGATCTGTTGTGTACACACGGGGACCTGGTGCTCCGGCAACTAGATCGGTTGGGGCTACAGGTCAACTGAGAAAAGAGCAAGCTCTCCCCGGTGCAGAGCATCCTCTTTCTCGGTATGGAACTCGTCTCTTTCAGAAAGCTTTCAGGCAGTCAGCGGTCCCCCTGAAACAATTTCAGAGGCTCCTGTGATACATGGCATCCTCGGCGGGGGTCGACCCCCCCTCGGGTCGATGCACATGCGACCGCTCCAACACTGGCTACAGAGTCAGGTTCCTTGGAGAGAGTGGCACACAGGCAGCAGGCGTATGGTCATCACGATTTTCTGCCGAAGCACCCTAACCCCCTGGTCTCCCATGACCTTCTGCGGACAAGGGTCCCCTTAGGGATGCCTCCCTGCAGGGTTGGGGTGCCGTGTGCAACGGGCACGCAGTGTCGGGGCAGTGTCGGGGCAGTGGATGGTCCCCCGCCTGCGTTGGCATAACAACTGCCTAGAGTTGTTGGCTGTGCTACTTGCACTGAGGAGGCTACTACCTCTCGTGCAGGACAAGCACATGCTGGTCCGGACAGCACAGCTGCCGTGGCGTATATCAATCATCAGGGTGGCATTCGCTCACGGCAGCTAACACGACTCACCCGGCGCCTCCTTCTCTGGAGTCAGCAGGTGATCAGTTCACTGCAAGCCACACACATCCCAGGCGTCCTGAACCAGATAGCCAATGCGCTCTCTCGTTAGTCGACACCTCGCTGAGAGTAGCGACTCCATCCCCGCGCAGTCTGGCTCATTTGGGAGCAGTTCGGCCAGGCACAGGTGGACCTGTTTGCCTCCCCGGACTCCACCCATTGTTTGCTTTGATACTCCCTGACCGAGGCTCCAATCGGCATGGATGCCCTTGAGCACAGCTGGCCGTGGGACAAGCGGAAGTATGCCTTCCCCCCAGTGAGCCTCATTGCACAGGTCTTGTGCAAGGCCAGGGAAGAGGAGCATCAAGTGGTACTAGTTACGCCCCATTGGCCTAACCAGGACTTGGTTCTCGGAGCTAAGGATCTTGACAACAACTCCCCCCTGGCCGCTCCCCCTGGTGAAGGACCTGCTTTCCCAGGGGAAGGGGCACGTTTACGACATCCCAGGCAGAACCCTGGAACCTCCATGTCTGGACGGGACGAGGAGATCCTGAGTGGTCCACCCCCTGTCTGGTTGGGACATCACTCAGGCTAGGGCCTCGGCCACTAGGAGGCTATACGCCCATAAGTGGTGCATCTTCTTGTCCTGGTGCTCTTCTCGTGACAAGACCCGTGGAGTTGCTCGATTGGGAATGGGCTGTCCCTTCCTCAAAAGAGACTGGGGAGTAACCTCTCCCCCCTCCACACTGGGAGTGTATGTAGCCACTACGGCCGCTCATCACGACCCAGTTGCTGGGAAGCCTCTGGGACAGCACAACCTGGTCATTAGGTTCCTAAGGGGCGCGAGAAGGCGACCGCCGCATCCGCGCTCCGCACCCTCTTGCGACCTAGGTGGCGGGCCTCAAGAAGCCCCGCCCCCTTCGAGCCTCTCGGAGCTGCCGCTCTTTCTCACCCCTCGATAAAGATGGCTCTCCTGATGGCGCTCACCTCCAAGAGGGTAGGGGAACTGCAAGCACCCTCCGTGTCCACAGATTGCCTAGAACTCTGGCCAGGTGTTTCTCACGTTATCCTGAGACCCCGTCCCGGCTACGTGCCCAAAATTCCCACCACTCTCCAGAGAGACCAGGTGGTGAACCTGCAGGTGCTCCCCACCGGGGAGGAAGACCCAACCCCATCCGTGTTGTGTCCAGTATGCGCACTGCGTCTCTACTTGGACCGCACGCAGAGCTTCAGAAGCTCTGAGCAGCTCTTTGTCTGTTTTGGAGGTCAGCAGAAGGGATGGCTGTCTCCAAACAGAGGCTGGCGCACTGGATCGTGGATGCCGTCGTTATGGTATACCAATCTCAAAATCGCCCCTGCCCGTTGGGAGTGAGGCACACTCCTCATGGGCACTGGCTCAGGGCGCCTCTCTGGCAGACATCTGCAGAGCTGCGGGTTGGGCAATGCCCAACAACTCCGCGACGTTCTAATACCTACGCGCGGAACCGGTGTCAGCCCGCGTCCTGCAGGGCAACATGTAGGACCGGCAGCCGGTAGGGCATACACCTGCGAAAGCCCTTCCCCCTTCCTTTAGAGGGATCAGCGGCTATTATGCCTCCCTTCTTTCCCCACTGAGTAAAGAACAGGCATTCCATCCATCACTAAGCACCTTCCTCGGGACAGGCTGGGCAGAGCAGCCCTGCCCCTTAGGCCGGGGAACAGTTGAGTTATCTGCCACATAGCTCTAACCGGACCTAGTGCTCCAGACGTGGTAACCCCCCCTCCGTGGGCTGTTCCGTCAGATGTATCCTCATGAATGGTTCCCACCTCGGCAACCCATGACTAGGTGGACTCCCACCTTGCGGTTAACTCCTTAGTCTGCACATTTTCCATGAGTTCTACCCTGTTGGCAAGACCATGTGGTGTCTCCACTACTCCTTAGGTAGTGATCTCTGCAGCGTTTTTCCCCCGGGGGGAAATAATGCTTACCCAGTGGCCCTTACGGTGCCGGGCGGCTTCTCGCTGTTAGAGAATTAGGCCTCCGACCGTGACGCCGGTGGCAGGGGCTTCCCAACTTTTTAAAAAAGCTCTGGGACCCCCTACCTCTCCACTGGATGGTTACAATTTCGGCTAGTGCTCACGTCTGACTCGCCCAGGCCAGTCAGCGTCGCTCCGCTAGAGATTGTAACGTGGCTCAGCGCTGTTGCGTTTTCCATAGGAACCCCAATCTGTCGGTTCGACACAATGTCGAGAGACCAACAGAAAGGGAACGTCTTGGTTACGGATGTAACCTCAGTTCCCTGATGGAGGGAACGAGACGATGTGTCATTTATGCCACAACGCTGGCCGCCCACCGGTCGGGGGGGATGCTTCAGGCTCCTCAGACCAAAAGGTGAATGAATGAGCGCGCCGGCTTCCCTCTTATACCCGGACATCCGGGAAGGAGTCCGGCATGCAAATTTCATTAGCCAATTTTCATTGGCCTTTTCTAAATACTCTGAAGATGATAGGTTCTCAAGACAAACCCCAATCTGTCGGTTCGACACAACATCTCGTTCCCTCCATCAGGGAACTGAGGTTACATCCGTAACCAAGACGTTTTACTTGCAGTCGTAGGCCAGTGAAGCAAACATAATACCAGATAATGATCCGAAATGTCTTCTCTGCTTAAGGATTTTAACGTCATCCACATTTATACCGTAAAACAGTATTAAATCTAAAGTATGATTAAGAAGGTGATTGGGACCTGACACATGTTGACTAACGCCCATAGAGTTAAGAGTGTATTTGAAAGCCATTCCTAAGGCATCTGTATCGTTATCTACATGGTTGTTAAAGTCATCAACGACAAGGACTCTATCTGCGGCCAGTACTAGTTCTGATAAGAACCCACCAAATTATTTAATAAAATCTTTGTGGTGCCCTGGAGGCCTATATAAAATAGCTGAATACATTTTAAAATGTTTTATCCTCAGTATTAGGTGTTGAAACATGAAGTACCATGACTTCAAAAGAATTGTATTTAGAGTTAGACTTCTGGGAAATGCTAATAGAGTTATTGTAAAGTGCTGCAACACCTCCCCCTCTGCCTTTTAGACAAGGCTCATGTTTATAATAATAATCTTGGGGGACAGATTCATTTAAAGTAATATAATCATCTGGTTTTTGCCATGTTTCTGTCAAACAGAGCATGTCTATTTTATGATCTGTTATCATATCGTTAACAAAAAGTGCTTTATTAGAGAGAGATCTAATATTTAGCAATCCGAGTCGTAACAGTTGATTATCTGTATTTTGTTCATGTTTAATTTGTTTAACATGTATTAAATTACTTTAAAGAGGCTTATGTATTATTTTATGTTTGCTAATCCGGGGGACAGACACAGTCTCTATTTTATGATGTTTGGGAGAAGGGATTATTACATGTTGTACATTTTTTGTAGTCTGAGAAGTGAGACGGCAAGCAGACAGTTGGTTAAGCCATTCTGTCTGCTCCCTGACCTGGGCCCCAGTGAGTCAGCCTTTAGAATTATTAAGACTTTTTGCAATATTTCTAGACAGGTGGGAAGCCCTAGCACAGGAGGGATGGAGACCATCTCGTTTCAACAGGTCAGATCTGCCCTCAAAACTCTTCCAGTTATTTATAAAAACTATATCATTCTGCAGGCACCACTCAGACAACCAGCCATTTAGTGATGATAATCTGCTATAAATCTCATCACCACTATAAACAGTGAGGGGGCCAGAGAATATTACAGTGTCTGACATCATGCTTGCAAGCTCACACACCTCTTTAATATTTTCTTTTGTGATCTCTGATTGATGGAGCCGAACATCATTTGTGCCGACGTGAATAAAGTCTTACTGAATTCACGTTTACATTTAAATTTGACTCGATGTCAGGTGCTCTGGCTCCCGGTAAACATCTGACTATGGTGGCTGGTGCCTCTATGTTAATGTTCCGAACAATATAATCACTGATAACTAGGGCACTTTCAGCAGGTTTCTCAGTCGGTGCGTCACTGAGCGGGGCAAACCTGTTCGAGACTGTAATTGGAATGGTTGAGTGATGTTTTGTGCTGAGACTACGCCGTCTCACAGTCACAAAGTTTCCCAGCTGTGGGGGATTTTCAACCAGAACCGAGCTGTGTGCGCTAACCTTGCTCGCATCCGAAGTGTTTTCTATGGTCCTTACACTCTTACTATCCTCAGATAAAGATTGGGTGCGAGACTCTAATTCTAAGATCTTCTCTGTCAGCCTAACTATTTCCCTGCATTTATTGCATATAAAACCCTTGCAGCTGACAGAGAAAGCCAAGCTAAACAAATGACATGAGGTGCAAGTAACAATAATAGGAATAGAAGCCATAACTCAACGGGTTTGAAGTGCAATTCCGACTTACCAAGGTTGCTCGATGAATCGTAGTATATACGCTTAAAAAGAAACAGTTAGCACACAAGACAATCTAGAGGCAAGAAGATATTCCACAGTGTAAACAGAAAGCAAGCTAACATGCTAATGCTATGCTAACGACGTTAAGTTAACTATCAATTTTGGTTTAGAATCTTCAAGTAAATAACAAGAACATGGTTATTGAGATATCAGGATAAGTTAGCAACGACAGTGATGAGTAACGATAATAAAATACACTAATATTAAAACCAAGTGCAAGTGCAGAGATACAAACAAACCGCCGGCAGCGATGCGGACAGAAACCGGAAGGCAGCCCATGTTACATGGGTTATTTTAGGCTGATTAAAAACGTCTTGGTTACGGATGTAGCCTCAGTTCCCTGATGGAGGGAACGAGACGTTGTGTCGAGCCGACAGATGGGGTTCGCTTTTGAGAACCTATCAACTTCTGACTAGTTTAGAAAAGGTCAATGAAATTGGCGAATGAAATTTGCATGCCGGACTCCGCCCCCGGATATCCGGGTATAAAAAGGAGACGGCGTGCTGCATTCATTCACCTTTTGGTCTGAGGAGCCTGAGCATCCCTCAACCACTGCGGCGGGCAGCCAGTGTTGTAGAAAGAAGGACACAACGTCTCGTTCTCTCCATCAGGGAACTGAGGTTACATCCGTAACCAAGACATTCCCTTTCTGTCGGTCTCTCGACGTTGTGTCGAGCCGACAGATGGGGTTCCTATGGAAAACGCCACAGCGCTGTGCCGCGTCACAATCTCTAGCGGAGCGACGCAGACTGGCCTGGGTGAGTCAGACGTGAGCGCTAGCGCGAAATTGTAACCGTCCAGTGGAGAGGTAGGGGGTCCCAGAGCTTTTTTGAAAAAAGGTGGGAAGCCCCTGCCACCGGCCGTCATGGGTGGAGGCCTTGATTCTCTAACAGTGAGAAGCCGACCGGCACCGTAAGGGCCACTGGGTAAGCATTATTCCCCCTGGGGGAAAAATGCTACAGAGAGCACTATCCTACCATAGGGAGGAATTAGTGCAGACGCCACATGGTCTCACCATCAGGGGAGAACTCATGGGAAAGCGTGCGGACTGAAGGAGTTAACCGCAAGGTGGAGGTCCACCTAGGGAGGTCATGGGTTGCTGAGGTGGGAACCATTCATGAGGACACATCAGACGGAACCGCCCACGGAGGAGGGGGGTTACCACGTCTGGAGCACTAGGTCCGGTTAGGGCTATGTGGTATATAACTCAACTGTTCCCCGGCCTAAGGAGGCAGTGCTGCTCTGCCCAGCCTGCCCCCAGGAGAGTGCTTAGTGATGGGTGGAATGCCTGTTCTTTACCCAGTAGGGAAAGAAGGGAGGCGTAATAGCCGCTGATCCCCCTAAAGGAAGGAGGAAGGGCTTTCGCAGGTGTACGCCCTACCGGCTGCCGGTCCTACACGTTGCCCTGCAGGACGCGGGCTGACACCGGTTCCACGCGTAGGTATTAGAACCTCGCGAAGGTGTTGGGCGTAGCCCAACCCGCAGCTCTGCAGATGTCTGCCAGAGAGGCGCCCTGAGCCAGTGCTCATGAGGAGTGTGCCTCACTCCTAACGGGCAGGGGCGATCTTGAGATCGTTATGCCGTAGCGACGGCATCCACGATCCAGTGTGTCACCTCTGTTTGGAGACAGCCCTCCCCTTCTGCTGACGTCCAGAACAGACAAGAGCTGCTCAGAGCTTCTGAAGCTCTGCGTGCGGTCCAAGTAGAGGCGCAGTGCGCTTGCTGGACACAACACGGACGGGGTTGGGTCTTCCTCCCCGGTGGGGAGCGCCTGCAGGTTCACCACCTGGTCTCTCGGGGTAGTGGTGGGAACTTTGGGCACGTAGCCGGGCCTGGGTCTCAGGATAACGTGAGAAACACCGGGCCAGAGTTCTAGGCAATCTGTGAACACGGAGGGTGCTTTTAGGTCCCATACCCTCTTGGAGGTGAGCGCCATCAGGAGAGCCGTCTTTATCGTGAGGTGAGAAAGAGCGGCAGCTCCGAGGGGCTCGAAGGGGGGGCCTCTTGAGGCCCTCCACCTAGGTCGCAAGAGGGTATGGCGCGCGGATGAGGCGGTAACCTTCTCACGCCCCCTTAAGAACCTAATGACCAGGTTGTGCTGTCCCAGAGGCTTCCCAGCAACTGGGTCATGATGAGCGGCCGTAGCGGCTACATACACTCCCAGTGTGGAGGGGGGAGAGGTTACTCTCCAGTCTCTCTTGAGGAAGGCACAGCACATTCCCGATCGAGCAACTCCGTGGGCCTTCTCTTCGAGAAGAGCACCAGGACGAGAAGAGGCACTACTTATGGGCGTATAGCCGCCTAGTGGCCCAGGCCCTAGTCTGAGTGGTTACCCAACCCCGGGGGTTGCATTTCTGCAACTACGGGCACTTTTGACTCTCCATGATTTTTTTAATCAACCCCTGTGAATTTTAATTTTCATCATCAGAGTCTGTAATTAAAATTAAATAATTATAATAAAAAAACAAGACTTAAATGTCATAATAAAAGCCTTTTTTCATTGATGCGGTAAGGTCTCAAAAGTGTGGGACAGACACATTTACATGAAAAAAATCATAAAAATAATCAGTAAATGAATAACGCAAAAAATTAGGATGTTGTAAATTAATATGTATATTAAACAATTCCATTTGAAATAATGTCAAAATAGTTTATTTTACGTATCTTTACATTGTGACCAGAGTTGTTGGACGTAAACAAAAATGGTGTTTGGGCCTATAAATGCTTCATAATTTTATATTAAAATCACATTAATAAATAATTATATTTTATGTCAATGTGTGTATATATTCACAATGTGAATATATTTATAAAGCATCTTATGACAAATTTTTACATAAATCAAAAATTTCACTGCTGGGATTTTAAAGTGCCTGTTGTTGCAAAAATACCCAAATGCTCAATATTAGCATAAAGCCCACCTAGGGCAACAAGTCCTCCAACTCATACGACCACATTGGTCGTTTACAACGTTCCCCAAATACGACCCCATGGAGCGTTTCCTAAAATAGCGCTTCTACCAGCAGCAGAAGAAGCTTTTGTCTACCGCAATTATACAATTATATATCTTGCAATGATGACACGTATTGGAGTGTGATTTTCACTTTAAACTGTCAGGACGAACTGTATTTACATTATAAATGACACCATTCACGCATTTTGAGCAAGCAACGTAACCCATTTATTTATTGTATAACATAAAATACAGCATATACAACAGTCACAATTGTTTTTAAAAACAGACAAATTTTACAAGTGTACTGAGGTCAAACGATCGATTTTTATGAGGAAAAGACGCTGAAATGAGCACCATCTGCAGTTAATCTTCACGTCCTGTGAACTTCCAGTTTTAACACGCATTTAAAATTACCGCAAGACGAAGTGATACGTCAGCTGTGATTGTGAGAAAGCATTGGTTCTCGTGTATCGTGTAACCGATTGCGTCTTTACATCTGCACTGAATGTGAAGTCTTATTAGGCTTGTTTGACTTGATGCAGCACCGCAAGATCCGACAGGTGGATGACATCAAAGTACCGCGAGAGCGATTCGAAAGCAAACTTTTTATCGTTTTTTGAATCGCTCTCGTGGTACTTTGATGTCATCCGCCTGTCGGATCTTCGGCGCCGCATCAAGTCGAACAAGCCTATTGGCTCTTGATTGCATCATGACGTCAGTCAGAACGAGCTCTGCCTACATGCGTTGCATACATGGATAATCTTCATTTAAACTTATTTTTTGGCTTCAATTCAGAAGGTTTGCAACGCAATTTGTTTTGTAATATACTGTATGTTTGTGTTGCGTTTTGTATGGTTGAGTAGTATTTAGGTTTAGGGTGGGGGTGTGGGTTAGGGGTTCAAAAATATCTTTACAACTATAAATATTTATGAAATTATTGATACTATAACAAATACGAAGAATTAAATCCATAAAAAGTGAACAAGCTAAAGCAATGGAATGACTGTACTTCATAATAAGCTGCTGGTGCTAGAGGGCGGTCATCCTCAATACGTAACTGTTGGTCGTAATAAGGTGATGGTACAAACGACCGACTGGGTCGTTTTTTGGGGAGGACAGTCTGACTTAGGGCCAAAAACCATCTAATTACCGCTAATACAAAATTACCTTTTCAGCCCCCCCCCCCCAAAAAAAACATTAAACATTTTTGGTTTGATTGTTTTTTTTTAATATATTTATGAATGAACAGTGAGGAATTCAGTTCTCATTACATGTTGAACTGCCCCTTATACCCTACTTTTTTCTACACTGTGGCCTGGTGAATATAAATGTTTAAATGTGAACCTTATTTATGACCAATGCTAATGGAGATGATAAGGTGATGTTAATGTGATATGTCAATGGGGATGTACTGTATATAGACTGTCTGCATACGTGAGCATATATATATAAGTGTGTGTGTGAATAAAAGGTAGCACCTGCTGACCTAGTTTCTTGCACTAAAGCAAAAATGTATCAGGAGAGTAGTACTGCCCAGCTGTCAGGCTGTGCCTGTCTGGCACAGGTTGTGGAAGAATGAATTCAGAACAGAGCTGGCAAGATTACAGATATGCTAAGCAATGGGCTTAGCACACATTGTCAGAACAACCCAAATGGTGTACGAGCAGTCGCAAAGCTTCCTCCATACACACTTCTGGTGGCATTCATACTTCACCCATTCTCTGCTCCTTACACTGTAAAAAATCATGTAAGTCATGTGGCTTAGTAAAAATCACAAAAATAAACAGTTATATTAACTTTTTAAAACCATTTAACAGATTTCTTTCAACGGGACATTTTTGGTGAATTCTAATAGAAACATTTGAGTTACTAAGATTTACTTAACTTGTTTACTTACATTTACACAATTTACACAGTATATTTCATCGAATTGGCAGCTTTAAAATTTTTGGTGTAAATTGTTTCACATAAAATTAGTTAATTTTTGTATAGTACATTAGCTAAAGATGGGGGAAACTGTATGATTCTACTGTGGCTTTGTATATGCTGTAATTGCTTCCTATCTGCTTTAGACCATACAGCAAAATCGCCAGTGTTAAAAAAGGTCAAATTAACACTCACAGTGTTTATATAATCCACACGTTGTGAGTGTGGATTATATAAACACTGTGAGTGTTAATTTGACCTTTTTAACACTGGCGATTTTACTGTGTTAAAGAGTAAGTAAACTACACGTATTTTGACTTTTTAAAAAATATTGTGACACATGCAAATATTACACATTCATATAACATATTTAAACAGTGGGATTAGTAACCAATAATTCATATTACTTTTGCATTATGTTAGATCCATACATCTAATATAAGCTTAAATCTATACTGGTGAGCACAACATAAAATGTAATGTTGTGCAATATCATTAAAATGTAATAAAATACAAAATGTAAAGATTGTAAATTATTGTATAATCCTTTCCTATAATAAAATCAGAAACATTTATTTACATTTAAATTCATGTTAAATGTATATCTTGACACTACATCATTTCTGTATCTGATAAATCTGATACGTCTGAATCTGGCAATTGGCCACAAGAACTAAGAATGCAAATGTAAAATTACCCCTACCAAAATGTTTTAACATGAAAGACTCCACATGAGACGCACAAATGCTGCGCAGAATTACCCTGAAGGAAATCAAGTTGATGTGGCAGATTTGCTGTAGTTTATAGCATTAAATTAATATGCAATTCATTGTTGATCTCTATATTCCATAAATGTCATAACGCAACCTGACAGAAAAAAATCAGGCTGTTTATGGTTCTAAGTTTCTGTATGTATTTAATATGTAGATCTGAGTCAACTCATCAATTCAGCATAGTTGTCCTTGTGTTTTTGACATATCTGTCATGCTTCTCATGTATTCCCATTCATACGGTGTATATATATTGAATAGAATTATGATCCAAAACATGGCATAACTGTATATAATATCAGAGCCAAATTATTTTTGTGTTTCAAAGTAAGCAAATGGTCTGCAGTATTGTGACATAACCCCTTCAAAAAGCATTTCTGAACTTACAAACGACAACTGCTGTAACCAGGGAGAGTGTGTGTCTAGAGCTAAACATCTTTACGTTCTGTATTAAAAATGAGTCTGGAAAATATATTATTTCCTGACAATTCTTGTAGGCTTGATTTAACAACATTTTGATGTTTCAAAACAAACTCAAACAATGACTTCTCAGGAGGACTGAATGTTTCACTTTGAAGCTATCTATGTCAACAGACTCCACATCAGTCTCCTTTAGTGCATTTGATTACGTTCAGGAGGGAGTCCAATTTAGGTCCATGCGGACTCGGAGGAAGGTGAGTTCAGGCACACACAGCAAGTTGATTAGATTTAGTTTGTTTAATTTTGTTTAACATGCTTTGCTCATTCTTTAAAAGTAATTCTTTTTGGAATATTGTGTTTTCATATTTTTCCGCGTTCAGGCACAAAATTCATGTTTTGGTCACTGCGGAAAGAAATCTACTCAGTCATCTACTTGTACAGTCACTACTCATATGTTCTCCTGTTGCGTCATATGATAACACTATGGGGAATGAAATTCCCACTGCACCATACCGACTTTTGAGCATACTGAAATTCTGAGCAGAACTCAAAAGAGCCAGGGTTAGATGGACGGTCCAAACTGTAGAACCTCACAAATTTGTGTGGGGCAGACCAACCCGCCACATCACAAACATCTTCATGAGATGCCCCCTATAACAGGGCTTTAGAAGGAGCCATACTCTTGGTTGACTGAGCCCGAACCAGCCCAACGTGAAGACAACTGTAATGAGGAAGGCGGGACAAGAGCAGCTTTCCTGTAGCTCAGTGGTAAGAGCATTGCCTTAACAATGCAAGGTTGTGGGTTCGATCACAGGGATTGCACATGCCTATGTATAAAATGTATAGGATAAAGCAATGTAAGTTGCTTTGGATAAAAGCATCTGCCAAATGCATAAATGTAAATGTAATTGAGAGCCGTAAGGGAACAGTGCGAGACCGGTGCAACACGCAGCTGACACTCATTATCACTCGTGTCACCCACCTCGCACGGTTCCCTCACGGCTCTCTTCTCGCCTTCCTCGTTACAAAAACTCATGCAGCTGAAAATATGATGAAATTGTCTTAATAATCCATTCACTAATAGTTTGTTTGAAGCAGGAAGGCCCTTAGGCAACAGGAAGCAAACTAACATTTTGTCCAACTTTATCCAAGTCATGGACCTCCTGACATAAACCTCCAATGCCCAGACCAGACAAATGAGATGTAGCCTCTCATGGTCCAAACCAAAGGAAGGAGGATAAAAGCCTGCAGCACCATAGACCGAGCTACATTAGTATCCACTTTGTGTACGTAACCCAGCCTGGAGAAATAGACAAAGGTTCTAAACTCTCTTGAGAGACATATTCTCTAGAACTGCAAAAGGACAGTATTTTATCTCTCTAGACGCAAACATATCCAGATCATCAGATTCTTATCCAAACTTCCTCCAAATGAACTCCACTGTATCGGGATCACCTCTGTGGTGATTGATATACAAAATTATGTTGATAAAAATCATGTTGTCTTTTATTTTCAGAGCATGATAACCACTGAGATCTGAAGGAAAACATGAATGTTTTGAAGCCTGAGGTGCCAGTGCAGCATACATGAACTTGGTCAAGGTACAGCGAGATAACGCTATAGGCCAAACAGAAACCCTTCATATTGGAACAATTTTTCCCCAAAAGTGAACCTCAGGAACTTCTTGATGAAAGATGGAAATACGTGTCTTTCAGATCTATTGTGACAAATAATTTCTTGGATCTACACTGTAAAAATTAAAGGTTCTTTGAGGAACCATTTGGGGTTCTTCACATTGCCACGCTGGCAGAACACTCAGGGGAAACTCAAGGCACCGCTTCACGAAGGGCAGTTCTCTGAGGAACCCTCAAGGCTTCTTGGGGATCCCTTTTATTAAAATGGTCTGGAACCATCTTGGGTACTTTAAGGCATCATTTCACAGTTTTTCACAGCTATTCATCACAATATTTTAATAAGCAGAAATACAAAATCAAATACAAAGCAAACAGTTTATTGATAAACAACAACAATTTACATTGAATAAATGTTCACAGAATAGTCAATATTGAACATTACAATTATAAATTCATGAAATCACTTGTATAATTATTATTTGTGTTGGTTATATTGTTATAAATGAAAAGAGGTGTTTAGATAACGTCTCATAAAACATTACATTTAGTCATTGAGCACATCACAAATTGGTTTACCAATGTAACAATAAACAAAATATTATAATGCCTGGTAGTCACTGCTTTGGTCTATATGGTGAAGGAGTACAATAGGCTATTTATAGCAACAACTGTAATAATCCACTTTATTCAGATTTTTCCATAGTCAATGAGTATTTTTACATATGCAAATATAAGAAATAACATAATAATGAAAAATCATAATAAATATAATACTTTAATTTTTCCTGAAAATTTTGAGGAAAAGGGATAAAAACAGAACTGAATATGATAAAAATATTTAATTACAGACTATTTTTGTATTGTTTATCCAAGATGGCGCTGCAGATGGCTGCCTCGGTGTGGAGCTCTCCAGTTGTTTTAGAGTTTTTGTTAGTTTGTCCTGTTTTATGTTTTTCCCATACAATCAGTTTCACAAGAGATGAACTGCTGAACATTCGGCAGTGCACACCATGTGATTTTTTACCGGTTTTTGATTATTCGGACGTTTTACTTAACATCGTAGTCGGAGGCGGAGCGGCGCTAACAAAGTGCTCCAGGACGCGCAAGTGTGGGAAGCGAGCCGGCACGCTAATCAGGCTCAGCAAGTGCGGCTTTACAACTGCGCTGCCTAGCATACATCTGGCGAATCTGCGCTCTCTGCCAAACAAAACGAACGAACTTCTTCTACTCTACCGGACAAATAAGGATTTTTCAAACTCTGCTGTTTTGTGTTTCGTGGAAACGTGGTTAAATGACTTCATCCCGGACAGCGCACTACCAGCTGTTCAGAGCGGACCGCGACGCAGAATCAACTGGGAAATCGCGCGGTGGTGGGGTATGTTTCTACATCAATGAAAAGTGGTGTACAGATACAACAGTGATGAAGAAGATGTGCTGTCTCGACCTAGAAGCACTCTTCATTAACTGTAAGCCCTTTTACTCGCCGCGAGAGTTTTCCTCGTTCATGTGTGTTTACATTCCACCGCAAGCGCACGTGAGCGTGGCGTTACAACAGCTCACCGATCACATCACGGACACTGAGCAACAACATCCGGACTCTGTTATTATTATTCTTGGCGACTTTAATTAGGCAAAACTTACACTCGAGCTGCCAAAATACAGACAACACATCACATGCCCTACCAGAGACAAAAATATTTTGGACCATTGCTACACCACAATAAAGAATGCATATCGCTCTGTCCCTAGAGCAGATTTAGGACTGTCTGATCACTGCCTGGTTCACCTTATCCCAGCCTACAGGAAGAAACTAAAAGCTGCCAAACCTATGGTAAGGACTGTTAAAAGATGGACCAACGAAAGAGCGGGCCTTACAAGCCTGTTTCGAGTGCACCGATTGGAGTGTTTTTGAAGCTGCTACCAGTGATCTGGACGAGCTCACAGAGACTGTAACATCATACATCAGTTTCTGTGAGGATTTGTGCATTCCTACCAGGACTTCCTTAAAATACAACAATGATCAACCATGGTTCTCAGCAAAACTCAGACAGATTCGCCAAGCCAAGGAGGATGCCTACAGAAAAGGGGACAAAGTCTTGTACAAGCAGGCTAGGAACACATTGACAAAGGAGATCAGAGTGGCTAAGAGAAACTACTCTAAAAAGTTGGAAAACCGGTTTTCAGCCAGCGACCCTGCGTCTGTGTGGAAAGGCCTTAAAGACATCACCAACTACAAGCCACCATCCCCCAATTTTGCAAGCAATCAACACCTGGTCAATGATCTGAATGACTTTTACTGCAGATTTGAAAATGCTAACTTTACACCTCACACCAACTCTGACATTCTCTCTACACAACACCTATCACCTTCAGTCACCCCACCTCCTGCACTTCAGATCAGTGAAGAGGATGTGTGCCGAGTCTTTAGGAAACAAAAGACAAGAAAAGCACCAGGCCCAGATGGTATCTCCCCAACCTGTCTTAAAAGCTGTGCTATTCAACTGGCCTTCATCTTCTCTCAGATCTTCAACAGATCACTGGAGCTGTGCACAGTTCCTTCCTGTTTCAAGTGCTCCACCATAATCCCCATCCCAAAGAAACCCAAAATCACAGGACTGAATGACTACAGACCCGACACTCTCACATCTGTGGTCATGAAGTCATTCGAGAGACTGGTACTGGCTTATCTGAAGGACATCACAGAACCCTTACTGGACCCCCTGCAGTTTGCCTACAGAGCAAACAGGTCTGTTGAGGATGCAGTTAACATGGGGCTGCATTTTGTCCTGAAACATCTGGATAGACCAGGGACCTATGTGAGGATCCTGTTTGTGGACTTCAGCTCTGCTTTCAACACCATCATCCCATCACTGCTCCAGACAAAGTTAACCCAGCTATCTGTTCCTGGCTCTATCTGTCAGTGGATCACCAGCTTTCTGACGGGCAGCAGTTAGTGAGAATGGGGAAACTCACATCCAGCACCCGCACAATCAGCACTGGTGCCCCCCAGGGGTGTGTTCTCTCCCCACTGCTCTTCTCCCTGTACACAAATGACTGCACTGCCCAGGACCCTTCTGTCAGACTTATGAAGTTCGCAGATGACACCACACTCATTGGCCTCATCCAGGATGGTGATGAGTCTGCGTACAGACAGGAGGCTTAGCAGCTGGCTGTCTGGTGCAGTCATAACAACTTGGAGCTGAACACGCTTAAAACAGTGGAGACGATTGTGGACTTCAGGAGAAACCCCCCCCCCACCACCATCATGAATAGCACTGTGGCAGCAGTGGAGTCATTCAGGTTCCTGGGCACCACCATCTCTCAGAACCTGAAGTGGGACAATCACATTGGCTCCATTGCTAAAAAAGCACAGCAAAGGTTGTACTTCTTACATCAGCTGAAGAAGTTCAACCTACCACAAACTCTATTAAAACAGTTTTACTAAGCTGTCATAGAGTCTGTCCTCTGCACATCCATCACTGTCTGGTTTGGCTCAGCCACAAAGTCAGACATCAGAAGACTACAGAGGACGGTTCGGACTGCTGAGAAGATCATTGGTGCTCCCCTGCCCACCCTCCAATAACTCTTTACATCCAGAGTGAGGAAAACGGCTCAGAAAATCACCCTGGACCTCTCACATCCAAGCCATCATCTCTTCACAATGCTGCCATCTGGTCGGTGCTACAGAGCACTGAGCACCAAAACAACCAGACACAAAAACAACTTCTTCCCTCAAGCCATCTACCTCTTGAACAGTTAAATGTTTTTACACACCGTGCAATTAATAACTCTGTGCAATAATAATTAAGTGCAATATTAATTATTTCCTCCGGATAATACACTATCTATTTTTATACAACTTTTTCTGTAAATTACATTTCATTCATTGTGCTTTATATAGCACATACCTTGTACTACAATAGTCTATAATTATTTTTTACATGTACATATTTACATACATATGTAACGGAGGCCAGCTAGTGAAGAGCTGTGCAGTTTGTAAACCTCACTCCCCGACCAACAGAGACGCTCTAGCTAGAGACTGCGGTCTTTAGCCTCCTCGTTAGATCGCCCGTCTCCCATCCGGACCGATGCTGGTTCGAGGCCCGCGCAGAGTGGGGCGAGTAGGACCGGTTACATTGGTGCCGTGACCCGGATTGGAGTGAGGTTTAGGGGGGTGAGTGTAAAGGAGGCCAGCTAGTGAAGAGCTGTGCAGTTTGTAAACCTCACACCCCGACCAACAGAGACGCTCTAGCGAAAGACGCTAGAGAATGCGGTCTTTAGCCTCCTCGTTAGTGCGCCCGTCTCCCATCCGGACCGACGCCGGTTCGAGGCCCGCGCAGAGCAGGGCAAGTAGGACCGGTTACATTGGTGCCGTGACCCAGATGGGAGTGAGGTTTAGGGGGGTGAGTGTAACGGAGGCCAGCTAGTGAAGAGCTGTGCAGTTTGTAAACCTCACTCCCCAACCAACAGAGACGCTCTAGCGACAGACGCTACAGACTGCGGTCTTTAGCCTCCTCGTTAGAAGCGCCCGTCTCCTATCCGGACCGACGCCGGTTCGAGGCCCGCGCAGAGCGGGGCGAGTAGGACTGGTTACACATACATAGCTTAACACTCTCTATATCTTTATCTTACTTTTATTGTATTGTATTTTTTATTTTTTTATACCCATAGGCCCTTATTTAAATCATTGTGTACTGTATTCTATTGTGTTATGGTCTCTGTGTACTGTTGTTGCTGTTTCTGTGTTCTGGATGCTCCTGTCACCAAAACAAATTCCTTGTATGTGCAAACATACTTGGCAATAAAGCTCTTTCTGATTCTGATTTTTGTAACATGGGTGGGGAAACCATTCAACACAAACAACAATAAATTAAAAAAGGCCTATACATTTACTAATGGCTAAAAGTCATTGTTTGTCATTTAACACTACCCATTTAATGTTATAGCCCCACGTGCTTCATCATTAACTTATATTCGCTAGCATCTCGGCTAAAACAAGCGCTGTCTACACTGTGTAAATAAATGGTTTAAACAGATCGGCGTATGACATCAAAGCACAGTGTGAGCTATTTGTGAACTGACTGCTCTGTAGGCTTTAGAAATGCTATTCTAATGCCGTATGCTTTTTGTCATGCGCAGAGCTGGAAAAAGTTAAACACACATACCATCGTAAGCGCCACATGCATTGACGCTGCGACAATGGGCCAACAGCGCCACAGTACTGTGGAGGGCAAGACTGCACTATAAACACACAGTGAATAGAGCAGCTGCAGTTTGTTTGGATGGAAAGCACAACAACGTTTACATTTTTAACAGATTTCAGGGACTTAGGATCTACTTATAGAATAAAAATGTTTTGTCTCCAATTAATATTATATGAATAGTAAGAAATATAAAATAATTAAAAAGCTGAAATTTGTCAAAATAACATTTAGCCTTTTCTAATCATGTGCATGATTTTAAAATGTGTGTTCACAAAGCAGGGGCCAAAAACCAAACTTTGGACTATTCTTATTCTTATAAAACATCAAAATGATCAGACACTAAAAATCTATATTGTTAAACTTCTGGTTCCTTTCGCACACTTAGTTTCTTTCTGTGTTTTGGATCACCATTAAAATCAAATCAGAAAAAGGTTGGATGTTGTGAGAGAATTCTTCTGCAGATCTGGGAGCACAAAACAAGACACAGAGAGGCTTCAAGCTTTTGAACTCATTTATTTTAGAAACTACAAGTCTTTATATACGGTGCCAATCTGGCACGTTTTATATGCCCAGGGGTTCACAGAATGACCAAATAAGGTATAGCAGGTCAGACAAAGAATGTTTAGCTGAGAAAGAATCCCTTCTTCCCCATTAATAGCCAGAAGGAATCCCTTCCTCCAACTATTTAGCCAGCAATGTATTCAGTGAGCTTGAAAACTTCACAATTCATTATTTTGTGGGCTTGTATTCATTTATGCGGAAATTAAATCTAACACCTATTTCATGCAGATTTTTTGGGGGTTCCTCTAGATACTATGTTGTACAAGAGAGATTCTCCAGGAACCACTTACAAGTTTGCAAATCTTACAAGAACCATTTTTTTAGAATTTGAGTTCCTTCAATAACCCGCAAAGCACTTTGAGGTCCCAGTGTAGTGGAAAGGTGACTCCAGAACTTCAGAACTGAATATGGGGTTATTGAAGAATCTTATAAGTTCCTGGAAGAACCACAAAGACTATAGATGGTTCCACTGATAACCTTGTTCTAGGAAAAAGCTTTGAAGCACTTAATATACAGTTTAAGGTTCTTTGAGTAAACAACAGGATATTTGAGGCACCTTTTATTTTTAAAGTGTAATGATAGGAGGAAAAGTGAGCATCTTGGACCTAACTTTCTTTACTGATCAGCTCAGATGCCAAAGATCTTGAGAACAATGAGGTTTGTAGGTTGTACAGGTTGTAGAAGCCAGGCTCTATGTCAAGATAGATAAACACACCTGCCGCAGTGCATAATGTCCAAGTCTTAAACATTAATGTTATTAATTAAACATTAAACTAAAACATTAATTTTCACATGACTTCTAAACTTTTCATGTTATAAAATTGTCACTTTTACATAACTGGAGTGATTTTAATACGCTACTTAGAGAGCAAGGCAACTTCCATACACATTTTTTGAGTAAAACTGAAATACATTATTTTTATCTGTATTAAAAGCCATCACACAAAAACCAACACTTACATGCTATTTTAAGCCCCATTGAATGCACGACAAATGGAGCATTTGTTACTAAATCAAGGGTAAAAAAAGAATATAAAATGGCAAAAAGCAAATACTGTAAAAACACTGAACAGAATGCGTACAGACAAACCAATGAAATGTATTCCCATTCAGTAATATCGGAACAAATAAAACATGATTAATGTAACATTTCATAAAGTATAACCCAAAACAAACAGACAGTGAATTGAAAAGTGCTGTAAAGGAATTTTTAATGGAAAGACATGGAGGACATTTCCCTGTTCCCTGACAGATATTACTGAACAAGACGTCAGTCATAGACTCTGTACACCTGCAAACAAAAATGTGTCCGTGGGCCACAATCAGATTCTTTGGTTAGCCAACCAGAACTCTCTGGCTATCAATCATTTTTGGAGCAGAGAGCAAAAGTTTGCGTGAGAATGCTATTTTGCTTTTGTTGTTTGCGATTGTAGCTAATGTCGTAGTACAAGGTCAGTGTAAAACTGATTTCACAGATTTCATTTTCCATTCATCTTGCAAAAAATTCCAGGTTTTCATTGTTCATGCATGGCATAGGTTTCAGAAAAAGAGGGCTTGTCTAAATCAGCGGCTATGGGATTTCTGTTTCTAATATCACTTACAGCACCTTTAAACTCGTTGGTTGGCTCACTGATCTGCAATCCATGAGCGATCGTGATTGTCTTTGAGCATTGCACTTAACTACTTCGCTCCAAAGGGGCTGTCTTTGTACTACCATGTTTTGTGCTATGTACTCTATTAGTTGAATAAAATAATTTAATGGCCACATAATAGAAAAGAGAGAACAGTTGGGTGAATTCAAGACCCCAGCAAACACAGAACGTTCCCCTAACGTTAGTTTTGGTTCCCTTTTGGTTATTTTTTGGGAACCAAAAATAACATTCTAAGAACGTCAGGTTTTATTTTTTTTGCAACCAGAAAATAACCAGATAGTAACTTTCCCTTATGGTTATTTTTTTTTTTTTTTGCAGCCAGAAAATAACCAGAAAGTAACCTTCCCTGATGGTTATTTATTGGTTATTTTTTTAAACCAGAAAATAAGCAGAAAACAATGTTCGCTGGTGGTTATTTTTTAGGCTATTTTTTTGCAACCACAAAATAACGTTACCTGATGGTTCTTTTTTGGTTATTATTTTGCAACCAGAAATAACCAGAAAATAACGTTCACTGATGGTTATTTTTTGGTTATTTTTTGCAACTAGAAAATAACCAGAAAACAACGTTCCCTGATGGTTATTTTTTGCAACCTGAAAATAACCAGAAAATAAAGTTACCTGATGGTTCTTTTTTGTTTTTTATTTTGCAACCAGAAAATCACCAGAAAATCACCAGAAAATAACCAGAAAATAACGTTCCTTGATGGTTGTTTTTTGGTTGTTTTTTAATGGTAAAAATAGTCAAAACTGGTAAACGTCAGTGACATTTACAGAAATTATAAGACATGTAATACTGAACAAATTAAATTATTGGATGAAAATAATGAACTAGTTAAGCTAAATGAAAATAGAATCATATATACAGTAGTAAATGTACAGGTAGGTGGAACACCTGCCAGGCATTACTGCCGGTCGCACCTCCTCCGGTGCCCATGGGTCAGCTGCAGGGTCATCAGCCACGTTTCACTCCTTTAATCCTGGAACGTCTCCTGGTGGCGGAGAAGTGACAGGGACGTCTCCCTGTCCAGAGGTGGGTAGTAACGCGCTACATTTACTTCGTTACATTTACTTGAGTAACATTTTGGAGAATATGTACTTTTTAAGTAAAATTAAAAGTGTGTACTTTTACTCTTACTTGAGTAAATTTCTAATAGAAAATCTGTACTTTTACTTTGTTACATAACTTACATTGCGTGACGTTCCTTCGTTCCTTCATTTTAAAATATGCATTATAAAATGCGTTGTTTATTTCAAGGTTGTCGTCTCTTTTTACGGGCATTCCCGAGTGATCGATTCTTTTGAGTCGATTCTTTGGAAAGCATTAATTGAACAATGGGCAAAACCATTAGAATAGGCTAATGAATCAGTTCAAATGATTTCTTCAGTTCGCAGCACGATCTGAATCATCTGAAGCAGGATTACTCACTCCTCGTAGCGAGAAACTTAAGAACACGCAGAACACAAAGAGCGTTGGATGAAGTGGATATTAATCTATATCTATACAATCAAAACTGCAAATGTGTCATATTGTTTGCCAGCGATGATAAATGCCCGCCATTTGCGCGCACCCGCGCGACCTGTTCGTCAGACACTGCAACATGCGTGTTACCTGTCAGACACAGAGACGTGGGCTTGCAGAAATATACATTTGAAGAAGGAAGAAAACTTGTTGATGGGCGTGTGGTTCACTGTTTACTGTTTGTTTACAAGTAAGAGCGTTTCACAACACACACGTGACACAACACGAGAAAACATGAGCTTTGTTCAAAAGTGTGTATTTCATTTAAGAGAGCACTGCAGATGTTCTAGATCATCTTAGGAAATGCTCTGAGTTTAGTTCATGCTTTAGTTTGACATGGTCTATTATTCTAAATAAGTTGTGTAAACTACATTGACATCAGGACTAGATGAAATTTACAGAAATGCTTGTCTCTTCTGTGTTTGTCTATTCTTTAGTCTCTCTATATATTGCAAAGATATCTGCTTATGATAATTAAAAATATTGATTAAAATGTAATATTAAAATATTGGCGTTAATATTAATTTAATGTAGTAGGCCTATATAATCAGATACAAAGTAACTAAGTAACTAGCTACTTGAGTAGTTTTTTCATTGCATACTTTTTTACTTTTACTCAAGTAATTTTTAAAATAGTGACTTTTACTTTTACTTGAGTAACAATTTCTCTAGTTACTTGTACTTTTACTTGAGTAAAGATTTTGGCTACTCTACCCACCTCTGTCCCTGTCACCCCCTGCAGCTGATAGGTGTTACCCTCTGCAGCTGTTGTCGGGGGTTAGTTGTTCTTGCCCCAGCTCTTGTCTTTCCTCCTCAGCCAGAGCCAAAAGCTCCCCTTCTCGGCCTCCTCGGCCTCCTCGGCTAGCTCTTTGATTGCCTTCTTTATGGTCCCTCCAGTCGCTCCTACCTCCCTCAGAAGGCGTGTGGTTGACAGCCCCACATAGCCTCGGCATCCAACCTACACTGGATAGATGGTGGTCTTCCAGCCAGCCTCCCAACACTCAGCAGCCAATTCTGAGTACTTGGCCTTCTTCCATTCGTAGGCGGCCTCAATCCCCCCCTCCGCTGGTATGGTGAGCTTGATGAGCAGCACAGATTTTGTCTTGGTGGACCACACCACTATGTTGGGGCGGAGAGATGTGGCAGTGATCTCGAACGGGAAACGGAGCTGCCTGTCGATGTCGACTCTCATGTTCCATTCCTGGTCAGGGGAAAACGGCCTAGGTGTTTCTCTTGGTCTGACGTTTCTTCTCCCCCCGTCTTCCGTAACAAACCTGATGTGGTTGTGGTTCTCTGCTGGTGGTGCCCCTTTGCTGCCCTGTCGACACCCCTCTAGCACTTCGGCTAGCTTTCTCAGAACCTGGTCGTGGCACCATCTGTAGCGTCCCTGGGAGAGTGCGATCTTACAGCCTGACAAGATGTGCTGGAGGCTTGCATTTGGGGTATTGCAGAGTGCACAGCCTTCCTCCCTCCCAAACCACTGGTGAAGGTTCCGAGGACAGGGAAGCGTGTCGTAGGTTGAGCGGATTAGAAAGCTGAGCCTTGCCTGCAGGACCTTCCACAAGTCTGACCAGGTGATGTTTCGGTTGACAACTCCCTCCCAGGTTGTCCAGCTTCCCTGTCGGCCCTGCGACATGGCCTTGATCCTATAGCGCTCTTCCTCCATTCTTGTCACCTCCGCCACCACCATCTCCTTCCTCTCTTTACGGTTGGCATTGGACCAGAAACGTGGCTCTTCTCCCCGTCCTAGCCCTGCTCTTCCTTTCTGAACTCTGCCGACAATCTCTTGATGTTGCAAACGTCTGACAGCCTGGTCAACCTCAATTTGGGCATTCCACTTCCGGCCTGTCAGAACCTTAGGGTTCGCGTTCCTTACTGACTGGTCAGTGGACTCTCTTAACTCAAGGACAAGCCTGGTCTTTTCCTGCTTGTAGCCCAGACTGATGGATTGAAGCGGCAGCTGGAGGATGTTCCTTCCAAAGAGGCCCGTTTCAGAGAGGCACCGTGGCAGCCCCAACCACTTTCGGATGAATGTGTTGGCTTTTCCATCTATCTTACTTGTGGTGGATGAGGGAATCTCACTCATTTTCAGTGGCCACATCACCCTCCTATAGAGCGTAAATTGGTAGCACCAGACCTTGTACTTCCCTGGGAGTTGGCTTTTGTCGATCTTAGCCAGGCCTTCTGAGAGCTGTTTCATCACGGTTCTCCCCATCTGTTTGTCCGACAACTCTGCCGTATACTGCCTCCCCAGGCTTTTGATGGGTTGCTCAGCGAGGACTGGGATTTCCTCTCCCCCTATCATGAAAGAGGTGCTGTCGTTTCTGACTCCTCTTCTGATAGACAGGCTCCGTGATTTTGATGGCTTGATCTTCATTCGTGCCCACGACATAAACTCGTCCATCCTTTTTAGCAGTCTTGATGTACATGCCTCTGTCTGAAGGAGGCTGGTGACATCGTCCATGTACGTCCTCAGTGGGAGTAATCTCTGCCCAGATGGTAGCTTTATCCCTCCCACCATTTGTCTTGCTCCGACGAGGATTACCTCAAAGGCTGACACAAACAGGATGGGAGAGATGGCACAACCCATGGCGATTCCTACTTCTAACTGTTGCCACCCAGTGGTGAAATCTTGCAGGGCAAAGCACATATGCAGGTCATTGAAGTAGGATGCCACCATGCTCCTTATGCAGGAGGGCATATAGAAGAACTCCATGGCGTAGCTTATCAGCTGGTGTGGGACTGATCCATACGCATTAGCAAGATCGAGCCAGACGACGTGCAGGTCTGTCTTTTCCCGCATGGCCTTCTGAATCTGGTCCCAGATCATTGTAGCGTGCTCTATGCAACCTGGGAAGCCTGGTACTCCCGCCTTCTGGCAGTTGGTGTCGATGTAGCCATTCTCAAGCAGGTAGGTGGTCATTCTTCTGCCCAGCACTGAGAAGAAGATTTTCCCTTCTACGTTCAGTAGAGCGATGTTTCTGAACTGACTGATGTCTTTGGAGTTCGCTTCCTTGGGGATGAATACCGCCACAGCTCTTTGCCACTCGGATGGAATGAGTTGCTTTTTCCAGACAGTTCTCATAAGGTACCATAGCAGTTCTAGTACCTTGGGGCAGTTCTTATAGAGCTTGTAGGGGATTCCATTGGGGCCTGGTGCCTGAAGACCTTGCTTTCTCCACGATTTGCCTGACTTTGCTGAGCTTTGCGGGCATGATGTTAAATACAGCAGTCGGGGGTGCAGACTTAGGAACGTACCCTGGTGTTCCTAATGGGACGCTCTTTATTGGATCACTGTACTGTTCTCTGACGTGCTGTTCCAGCTACTCTCTGGTGATTTCGAGCTTCCCGCTCTTCTTCTCCTCTAGCAGTTGTCTGGCATGCTTAAAGGGATCTTTGAAGAAACTGGCTCGCTCTTTCTGTTTCCATTTGCTGTGCTTGCGGATACGTTCAGCCCTGCGAAGCTTGGACAGCCTTTTCCTGACCTCCTCCCACAATGCTTTCAGACCCTCTTTCTCTGCCTGCATTGCCTTCCTCCAGTTCTTCCTTAGCTGTCGGCGCCTTCGCACTAAACAGTCAATCTCCTTTTCCCTCCTTCCCTTCTTTATTTGTGCGGTCCTCTGGTTGGAGGTCACTTCGCCAAACCTGTTCTTGCAGGTCTGGTATAGGATGTCCCCAATCTGGTTAAGCTTGGATTCTGCCCCTCCTCGCAAAGATCCCTCCAGTGTCTTGATCAGGTCGGTGTCCAGTGTTCACCATGCCTCTGTCTCGCTTGACTTTGGCCATTTTAGCTTGCCACTTCTAGTTGGTTTCTTTGTCTCTGCTGTCCTGTGTGGGTTGGAGGCGACTGGGTCTTGGTACTCACGTGGGGGCTCTTCCTCCACCAGTGGGCCTTCTTCCTCTGTGACATCTTCGCCATTTTCAACATTGGGTCCATGTGGTTTCCAACCTGGCTTTCGGTCCCTCTTGTCTCACCTGCCAAGGCAGTGCAAGGTTGCTGCTGGCCCTTCTGCCCACACTTCGCTTCCCCTGGTGGATTCGCAACCCACGGAACGTGGTAATTTATTATGGAATTACAGGTATATCCATGTGTATTTCTTTAGTGTGGTTGTCTGTTACTGTATGTGTGTGCGCTCGAGAACGTGCATTCTCCGCTCTGCCGCGCACTCTCGTCATTTAAAAATTAACGATCATTTCGTTTTACCCAACACATTAGTTTAGCTGTTTATTTATTTTATTTATTTGTTTAAAAAGGTACAGATTTGAGAGTAAACTTATATTTTCGTGATTTTCGATTGATTTGACACATCTTAATCAACAGACCATGATGTAAGGACTGAAACTCAGGGCTTTTCATAGTTATATCGGAGAGGTTATAAGACGGAGTAGTTAGACAAGAATATTGTTAGCCTGAAGATAAATAAATGTTTATTCTTCTGTCAATAAAAATCTGCTTTAAATATTGTGTTGAAGTCATTGGTTATTTTACTTCAATATCTATAATGTCTGATGTTGAGGTAGGCCTACACACAGTGTGGTTTTATTAGAAATGATATACTGTGCTGTTTAAATCGAAAATTAGGCTACTTCAGTAATGAAAAATAAATGATTATGCTAAAAGATTAATCTAATGCATTGATTTCATCCTCCATATTGTGTGGGATGACGTATTTTACTTATTTTAATTAGATTAGACAAGTGATTGATAAAAAAGCATGGATATATTCATTACTGACGTGTAGTGAGGCCAAACGGACCCGAGAAAAATATTTTAGGCTAACGTTCTGGCAACGTTCCCCTAACGTTAGTTTCTGGTTCCCAGAAAGTTTTTTTAAGGTTTGTTTTTGGTTATCTTTACGGAAATAAGACGTTAGTTTCATGGTTACTATAACGTTAGAGGAACGTTCTATTTCCGTAAAGAAAACTTTCATGGAGAACCAAAAACGAACCTTAGAAAATAACGTTCTGGGAACCAAAAACTAACATTAGGGGAACGTTCTGGGGACCAGAAAATGTAAGCTGGGACAATGGCAGTAGAATTTGACCCACTTTAAGGCTTAATAAAGCACCCAAGAATGCTTGCTTATCATTTTCCAAATATCTACGCAAGTGCAGCAGCATTGACATATGAAAAAAAATCTTGAACCTTCTGCATAAAAAAGCCAAAGCATCAACACAAGAATACTTATTTTACCGTGGAAATGCAAAATAAACAATTATTTAAACTATTTAAGCTAAAATTAAGTCTTAATCAACAATATTCTGTTTCACCAACCTTGATCAGGGGCCTCATTTATAAAAAAGTGCTTATGCACAGATTTTATCTTAGAGTGTGCGTATGTTAAAATCCACTACAACGTTCATATTTATAAAAAACGGCATTTGACGTGGAAAATTGCTATCCTGGGTCAGGGTCTGAGCAGGCCTTGTGGAAAGTCAGAGTATTGCAGCTATTTGAACCTCTAAGCTGCCATAATCATAAAATCAGTGTATAGGCAAGCACCGAATTCTACATAAACAACAGAGATGCAGTCCACTTAAATGCTGACTGACCTGTCGATTGAGATATTTGCCCTCATTCACGTGAACGAAAGTCTGATAATACAAATTCATCACATCTTGTACAATGGTTAAACGGATCGCGAATGATCTGTGATCCGCACAGATCGCGCTCGCCCCATAGATCGGAACGCGCATGACCAGTGAATTCATTATAGTGAAAGACCGTTTTAACGCGCATTCTTTAGTTAGGACTAAACTTGGCAGGAAAATGGATCTCGCGGGCTAGAGTTGAGAACCACTGGTTTAAATGGATTGAATATAGCAATACAAAAGGTGCCATATTTTGTAAAGCATGCAGACATTTTCCTGAGGTACACACCGAGTTTACTTTCACAAGAGACGGTTATAAATATTGGGAACTTCTCTGACAGGCCTTTATATTGTCTAGTGACAATATAAAGACAAAGAAATCTCTTTATGGCACACTATAGTATTATTTTACCGCCCCAAAATTGAGCGAAGAAATCCTTTTTTGGCGCGAAGAAGATAGAGCGAGTGATGTTCCTCCCTCGTCTTACTAAGGCCTTATTGTAATGCATAGCTAGGTGTTACTGGTGTGTATTCCAGTGCGAACTAAGCTATTGCGCTCCCTGGGGTGAACAATCAGAGTAGCTGACTGATAATGTTCCTCCCATTCGCTTAACCAAGCGAATTTTAATAGTAAATAACTCCAGGTCAGTTTTACTAATTAAGGGGGAGTTTTACAAAAATCTTGATCCAAGTTGTTTTGTTTGTTTTTGTTACGGTCGGCAAAGAATCCCGATCAAGTACAATTTCCTGAAAGTATACTGTAACTTTCAGGACGGTGAAGAAATCCCATTAGTCAGTTATAGTGTAGTATTGTGTGTGTAGATTGAAAAGCCATGTACCCGTGGTCAGGTAAACTGACACGAGCCATTAGACCCGTCATCAAATTACACTCATCGCCATAGCAATTGCGCGTTAATACAAGTGTAATTCCACATAGAATGTGGAACCAGAAGTCTGGCAGAAGACATATTACCGTCTACTAACACTAGAGGTCAGTTTGTCTTAAAGTGTCTAACACTTCTCCTGTCTCATCTCTGCCTGATTTCCCCTTTTGGGCAACGCTATCTAGTGTGATGTCTCAGTCAGTCTCTCCTTTGTTTGATTTTATGATTTCATTATTCTGCTATTTCACCGTTTACTTTATTTGAGAATATTTATTATTATATACAAACTATAATGATAATTAATATTATTCCGTTATTGTTTTGATGATTTAATTCTTATTTGAGTTACTTCTCAGGGTTTGTTACATTTTCTCCCTTTCAGTTAGAATTGTATTTGATGATGCCTCAATTTTAATTCTTCTTTTCCTTTCGGCTGTTCCCTCTGCGAATCATCTGCCTCCATCTAGCCCTATTCCCTGCATCCTCTTCTCTCAGACCGACTACCTTCACGTCCTCCTTCACTACATCCATAAACCTCCTCTTTGGTTTTCCTCTCGGCCTCCTCCCTGGCAGCTCTAACCTCAGCATCCTTTTTTATCGATATATTCACTCTCCCTCATCTGAACATGTCCAAACCATCTCAACCTGGCCTCTCTACTTTGTCTCCAAAACATCTCACATGTGCTGTCCCTCTGATGTACTCATTCCTGATCCTATCCGTCCTCGTCACTCCCAAAGAGAACCTCAACATCTTCAGCTCTGCTACCTCCTGTCTTTTCCTCAGCGCAACTGTCTCCAAACCATACAACATCGCTGGTCTCACTACTGCCCTGTACACCTTTCCTTTCATTCTTGCTGGTACTCTTTTATCACACAACAGACCTGACACGTTTCTCCACCCATTCCAACCTGCCTGCACACGCTTCTTCACCTCTTTTCCACACTCCCCATTACTCTGGACTGTTGACCCTAAGTACTTAAAATCCTGCACCTTCTTTACCTCTTCTCCCTGTAACCTCACTGTTCCACTTGGATCCCTCTCATTCACACACATGTATTCTGTCTTGCTGCGACTAACCTTCATTCCACTTCTCTCCAGAGCAAACCTCCACCTCTCTAGATTTTCCTCCACCTGCTCCCTGCTCTCACTACAGATCACAATATCTCATCCGCAAATATCATATTCCATGGAGATTCCTGTCTGACCTCATCTGTCAGCCTGTCCATCACCACCGCAAACAAGAAGGGGCTCAGAGCCGATCCTTGATTCAGTCCCACCTTCACCGTGAACTCCTCTGTCACACCTACCGCACACCTTACCACTGCCCTACTGCTCTCATACATATCCTGCACCACTCTAACATACTTCTCTGCCACTCCAGACCTCCTCATAAAATACCACAGCTCCTCTCTTGGCACCCTGTCATATGCTTTCTCTAAATCTACAAAGACACAATGCAGCTCTTTCTGACCCTCTCTGTACTTCTCCATCAACCTTCTCAAAGCAAATATCACATCTGTAGTGCTCTTTCTTGGCATGAAACCATACTGCTGCTCACAAATGCTCACTTCTCCCCTTAGCCTTGCTTCCACTACTCTTTCCCACAACTTCATTGTATGGCTCATCAGCTTAATACCTCTGTAGTTTCCACAACTCTGCACATCTCCCTTGTTCTTAAAAATCGGCACCAAAACATTTCTCCTCCATTCCTCAGGCATCCTCTCACTCTCTAAGACCTTGTTGAACAACCTAGTTAAAAACTCTACTGCCATCTCTCCTAGACACTTCCATACCTCCACTGGTATGTCATCCGGAGCAAACGCCTTTCCTCTCTTCATCCTTTTCAAAACTCTCCTAACTTCACCCTTGCTAATCCTTTCTACTTACTGCTCAACAATATTTGCCTCTACTACTGTTCTCTCCCTGCCATTTTCCTCATTCATCAGTTCCTCAAAGTACTCCTTCCATCTTTCCCTCACCCTCCTGTCACATGTTAACACATTTACATCTCTATCTTTAATCACTCTAACCTGCTGCACATCCTTTCCATCTCTATCCCTCTGCCTCGCCAACCGATACAAATCCCTCTCACCTTCCTTACTATCTAACCTTGCTTACATGTCCTCATAAGCTTTCGTTTGGCCGTTGCCACCTCTATCTTAACCTCACGCTGCATCTCCCTATATTCCTGTCTACTTTCCTCCATCCTCTCACTGTCCCACTTCTTCCTAGCTAAACTCTTCCTCTGGATACTCTCCTGAACTTCCTCATTCCACCACCAAGTCTCCTTGTCTTCTTTCCTCCTTCCCGATGATACACCTAGCACCTTCCTACCTGTCTCCCTGATCACTTTGGCTGTAGTAGTCCAGTCATCTGGAAGCACCTCCTGACCACCTAAAGCATGTCTCAACTCCTCCCTGAAAACAACACAGCGCTCTTCCTTTTCCAACTTCCACCACTTTGTCTTCTGCTCTGCCTTTGCTCTCTTCATCTTCCTCACCACAAGAGTCATCTTACACACCACCATCCTATGCTGTCTAGCTACACTCTCTCCTACCACTACTTTGCAATCACCTTCAAAACCTTCAATTTCCAGCTTCAGACTCATCAACCTATCTGACACTCTCTTTACCTCCAGAACATTATTCACAAACTCCTCCTTCAGGATCACGCTTACTCCATTTCTCTTCCTGTCCGCACCATGATAAAACAGTTTAAACCTTGCTCCAATGCTTCTAGCCTTGCTCCCTTTCCACCTGGTCTCCTGGACAAACAGAATGTCGACTTTCCTCCTTCTGCATCATATCTACCAGCTCTCTGCCTTTACCTGTCAACGTACCAACATTCAAAGTCCCTACTTTCAGTCTGAAACTCCTGCCTTTCCTCTTCTCTCTCTGCCTATGGACACGCCTTCCTCCTCTAACACACCTTCCTCCTCTCCTTCTTCGACCAACAGTAGCCCAATCTCCACCAGTGCCCTGTAGGTCAACGGCACCAATGGCGGTCATTGTTAACCCGGACCACGACCGATCCGGTATGGAAGTCATGTTAGTAATTCGCATATTGAATTTGGCAAATGTTTTATGTTGTATGCTCTTCCTGACACAACCCTCTCTATTTATCCGGGCTTGGGACCGGCACAAAAAGTACACTGGCTTGTGACCTGTGGCTAGATTGATACCTCAATTTTAATTAAACCATTTTAATTGAATTTGAGCTTTGATCAAAACATTCATATTGCACTCTTTATAGTGTTCAGGATTGACTCTCAATCGCCTAATTTTTGTATTTCAGTTATTCATTTAATGATTTAACTGACTTTACTTTACTATGACTCCATAGCTCCCCCTACCTATGGGTCCTGTCATAGACCTTAGTGTGGAGACAGTTCACCGCCGAACAAGGAAACCCTCCTTCTGTATCCTAACCTCTCTCTCTCTTCACTTATGTGGTTTTGTTTTTCTTCTTCCTATCAGAGACTGAACCTGTCTGAACATGAGTAAAATTCTTGGTAATTATGTTGATGAACCGAATAGCCTAAGTCACATTCACTGAATGACCTCATAGGTAACACTCTTCAGCAACAGTATTCATAGTTTTTCCTGTGTTCACCCACACCACTTATCCGCCCCCGCCTTCACGGCTAGGATAATGAGCGTTTAGTTTGCGTCACTAACTGACCAACTCAGTTAAGCATTCAAAACATAGCCCACATATTTAGCTCAGTAGATCTGTATGGGTCTACTGCAATGCTCTCCTTGCTGGTCTTCCTGCAAAGGCTATCAAACCGCTCCAGCTGGTTCAGAACGCAGCAGTACGCCTCATCTTCCAACAGCCCAAAAGGGCTCATGTGACGCCCCTTTTCATCTCCCTCCACTGGCTACCGGTTGAAGCCCGTATCAGGTTCAAGTCACTAATGCTTGCCTACAGGACTATCACTGGATCTGCACCGACATACTTTCACACCCTCCTACACTCCTACACCCCATCAAGATCCCTGCGTTCTGCAAACCAGCGGCATCTTGTACTGCCTTCCCATAAGGGCAGTAAATCGCTTTCCCGCTCATTCTCATTCACAACTCCTTCCTGGTGGAACATTCTTCCTTATTTGTTCCGGTCAACCACATCGCTCACAACATTAAAAAAACTACTTAAAACCCACCTCTTCTGTGAATACTTGACAGACAGATGAAAAAAAAAAAAAAACACTAACCCTCTCGCTTCCTCTCAACAGGTAGTGGTCTAGCTTTTGGTAAAACTAGTAACTTTGTATTGGCACCTATTGCACTATTGCTCCTGTATGACATATCGCTTATTGCTCCTTATACTCTTTGTAAGTCGCTTTGGATAAAAGCGTCTGCTAAATGACTACATGTAAATGTAAATGTAAATGTATGGACTTGCATCTTGCTCTTTGTGCCTTTCTCTCTTCCCCTGTGTCTCAATATGTCCAGACCATCCAGTCCTGTCACCTGCCAGACCAGCTAGAGACCAGGCAAAGCGCTGCGATGGACTCCTGCCTGGGACCAACATCTGCACATGGCAACTGCGCTGAGAGCAGTTGGTCGGACAGCCTAAACCGGCGAAGGGACCACGATCTAAACCAGAGCTACAACTACAGAGAGCCAACAAACCCATCTGAAGTGCACAGCCAGGATCATCGGTGACCACGGCCAGATCGTCATACTAGAGGCAGGAGCACGTGCAGAACCGCCAGACCTGCAAATGACAGCGGATGAAGAGGACCAGGAGCTACAGGAGGAGATGAAAGCAACATGAGTCCTTTGCAACACAGACTGAGCGAAGAGAGCAATTGGAGCAGACGCCAGAGAGGAGCTGGTAGGAAAACTCCAACATGCAGAAGCTCTCTTCGTAATGGCCCCGGCAGACAGCAATGCAATGCCACAGCCAAGGCCTATAAAGGCCATCTGCAAGCAGTCCACGCTGAAGTCCAAGCCATGACTCAACAATGGAACCAAAATGAACTGAACTTAGCTTGCAGACTACAGTGTGAACAGACAGGAGAATACAACAGAATCTCTCCTGTCCAGCCCCCCAGCTAAAAGCCCAAAGCTGCGTAGGGGGGGGGGGGGCGAAAGCCCACTGTTTACACCTTACTAGCCAGCAAACACAGAGAGATGGGGCAGGAATCATCCAGAAGAACCTGCAGACACACACCCTGTGTGTCCATACAGACCCCAGCAAGCTGGCCAGAAACATGACAGCTGTCACCACTTTACGCTGTCACTCTAAACACTGCAGGAGGCCACAACAAACTCCTACCTGCAAAACATCGATCCTCAGGCAGGAACACTGCCCAGTGTGACCACACAAGAGACAGATCACCTGCTTAGGATCACCTCCAATCTAGAGGACCACAGCATCCTATGCCAGCAGTTAGAAACTGTCAAAGCGGATTACAGCAGCTACAACACCTCTGCTACAGCCAGCATCCGAGCCTACATGAGAGGACGGAACAGGCCGAAAGGGAAGAAGACTTGAACGCAAAATTCTCCTGCCTCAAAAATCCGCATCACACTGAGTCATGACCTAAGCGCTACGGCCTTCTTCCCCCAAGATCACCTGATATCTGCAGAACTCAGCCCATAAGGCCTACAGAAAACATAGCGCTGCCTCCATAAAGACTGTTTAAGTCTTTCCTATCTCTGCACATCACAAAGAACTGACTCTGGAAGGTGCACCACAGCAGCAGATCTTCAGCAGAGACTCAGCAGATGTTACAGCCTGCCGGGAACAGCCAAGCACCAGACAGGATGCCCTGAGACAACATGGAGCTGACCACTTTCGTTGGACCCGAAAGACGGCGCCCCATGGAAACCCAGGTGGCAACCTAGGAGCCATTGACCCGTTCCGGCCCAACAGTCATCGAGGAATTCATCTCAACACCATGGACGACACCTGTCCAGAGAGCAAAAACAGTGCAACTATGTCTGAGCCAGCAGAGATCCTGAGGACATCAAAGGAGCTGATTCCACAAGAAACCTCAACAGGAGGATGTAAAAATCAGACTCTTTTTTTAACCACGACTGGCATGAGAAACGAATAACCCTCTTGAATGCCATCCTACTGAGAAAACGTCCAGATCTCTGCAACCTGCTTGTCGACCACAGAGACAGTCATCCTAACACAAGATGAGCATGGCAACCAGACTGCATCGCAGCAGATGGCTAACTACCCAGAACAGGCAGAGACACACACACACGGCCATCAACTGAGGTATGACTGAAACAAGAAGTTCCCACACACCTGACCAGCGGCTCCACAAGCATGTACACCCCATCTACATATCACGGATGGACACACGCTCTCTCCTCACCAGCGAAGACCTGCTGAATTGTTTTGGAGCCTCTAAGAGACTTTAAGCATTACACAAGAATTGGGCTCAAGTACAGGAACTTCCGCTTTCCAGCCAGACAACTCGTCTGAAATGCATTGCCAGGTCACAAAAGTCTCAGCTGGTCGCGAGAACTCAGTCTCAAGGTCAAACCAGCCGACGACCCAAACGTTTCCTGCCCTTACATGCCAAAGGCATATCACCAAGTGACATGATGATAGCAAGCACCATACAGGAACTATGGGCAGATATCTCAGATCAGCTTTACACCGTTCACACACTCTCCACAACAAAACCAGCATCAGACATTTCCTCTTCTGTCAAGTGCATGCAGTTTCCATAGGACTTATGCCTGTCAACCACGGCAACGGCCCAGGACACCTGTGCCTTGAACTTGAAATGGAATAACCAATGCTGAACCTGCTACTTCCTGGTTCTCACGAATCTCACAGCCTCATGGGGGCCCTGTCAAGTGCGAGAACTTTCTACTAGACTAGAACAGCCCAGAGCCTTACACTCTGGTGAATAAATGAGACTGTAGCACCTGAATTCACCAAAAGGGGTCACTGTTCAGCGCAACACACAGTGTGACCAAGCCTTCAACCACACATATTCAATGGAATACGTGGAGCATGGCCCACTCTGGAAGCCACACACCCTTTTTACTGAATACGTCATATTTTGCAGCGTGCATACTGTACAAGTGAGTACATTTACCAAAGATTTTGAAGAATGTCTTTATGAAGAGAATGACAGCGGGTTACCACTCCACGGAGATGGACCACGCCCTGCACCTGCCATCAACTGTCAGTGCTAGACCTGCTCTTCACAAAAGACAATGATGCAGAACTAATGTCAACTACGTGGCCCCACTCACAAAACCACATGACATTACATCCCAAGCTAGCTGCATCCTGGGCTACACATAACACCACCTACAAGGTTCGTGCACTGTTAAAAAGAACTGCCACTCATGTAAATGAGCGGCTCAAGATGGTGCCATGTACACACCAAATGGCACCTGCGCTTCACCACATGCCTGACTTACCCTTGCTGAATGGAGTTCCATCTGAATGCTGGACTTGACAAACACTGCCTTAATACTGGTCTACACTGACAGCGTGACCGGAACGAAAGGGATGGGGGTAGCCAAGCACCAGCAGAACATGGCTCTTACCACAGCCTGAGGTCAGACGGCCCCACCACAACTCCAACTCCAAGAGACTCTAAACTTGTCACGCCCTACACTGCTCACCAGTACTAGGGCTGTCACGATTATTAAATAATCGTCTCATCGCGATGATTTCGGATCATCGCAATTATCGCACATCTCTATAGAAGACACTAGGGGGAGCTGTAGTGCATCTGCATATTGCATGTTTTAGTGTATATATTGTTACTAAAGCATGGTAATACTTGTAAAATGTACCACCACAACACAATCACTTAAAAAAACAACTAAAACATATACAAATTACCTGCAGTAAAATTTAATATTGTTTAAGCAAATCTCAGTGTGAAAACCAGTCTACTAAAATTTCATTAACACACAAGTAAAATTTAACTGTAGTCTTGCAAGTGAGAAAAAATTTGAAATCAAATTTTAATGGAGGCTTCAATTCACAACTGATCAATTTACTTCATTTACAAGTATTTGGTGGTTGTATTATTGACAGGTAAAAGCCTAAACCTTAAATATATGATGACCCAATTTTTTCCTTTGTATTTCCAAGAAAAAAACAGTCTTGTATTCAGAACAATATGGTCGTTTCAATCGCTGAATCAAAAATGAATGAGAATGAAATGTCAAAGCTCAAAAACAGACAATTAATCGTCATAATCGCCAAAGCCCTAAAACAGACAATTAATCGCCATAATCGCAATGATTTATTAGACAATTAATCGTCAATCAAATTTCATAATCGTGACAGCCCTAACCAGTACTTCAATGAAAGACATCGGAGCGTGACACCTTCTTTTGCCCATCAATCACTGCAGAAAATGTGAAGGCCAGAGAGCATGCTGCACCCAGCAAGATTCACAAGAGGAACGTGATGTGAGTGACAAGAATTTGTATCATAACTTTGCCCAGCTACGGGAGACGTGGGGGGGGGTTAGCTAGACAACGCCACTCCCCATGACACAGCACTACAGGCATTTGCATGGAAGCCAATCATGCCATCCCACCTGCTGTTTCATCCAGGACTGCTGCTGTGCATCTCCGTGGAGACAGAAAACACCCGAACCAACCTGTTTCAAGAACCAGCAAACATGTCCAAGCAGGATGGAAAAGATGAAAAGGTACCCAAGTTGAGACAATGCCCGACCACTTGGGAACATGTGGTCTTGGACTTAGGTTGGTGCTCTCACCGAAAGTGTTGATAACCCCTTTTGTTTCTCTGTGGGATATTTTACGACTCCTAAGCTTCAAAGCAGAGGTGAGAAGTTTCTCTGTCTCATCTGAAACTTAACATCTGAGGCTAACCAGAGACACTTCTCTGACAAATAGGAACATGTGTGATTAAACTGTCCTTTTCTATAAATATATCTAAATATCTAGATTATATGTTGTCGCTTTTGCCATTTTTAAATAATCTGTAATTGTTAAATAGGCAAGTTAATTCAAGCTTTGTTTGTATTCGTACCCCCGAATAAATCATGACTTGATGCAATTCAAACCTTAGCATATTTGATATATAAATGTTTGTCTTTACAATTCCTCCGTATTTTAGCCTAAAATATTTTTCTTGGGTCCGTTTGGCCTCACTACACGTCAGCAATGAATACATCCATGCTGTGTTTTTATCCATTGCTTGTCTAATCTAATTAATATAATTAAAATACATCATCCCACACATTATGGAGGATGAAGTCAATGCATTAGATTATTCTATTCTAGGTGTAGGCCTACCTCAACATCAGACATTATAACAGTTAGATATTGAAATAAAATAACATAACCAATGACTTTAACACAATATTTAAAGCTGATTTTTATTGACAGAAGAATAAACATTTAATTATCTTCAGCCTAACAATATTCTTGTCTCACCACAGAAGTATAGCGCGGCTCCGTCTTTAGATAATCAAAAGCCCTGAGTTTCAGACTTTACATCATGGTCTGTTGATTTAGATGTGTCAAATCAACCGAAAATCACGAAAATATAAGTTTACTCTCAAATCTGTACGTTTTTAAATAAAAAAATAAAATAAATAAACCGCTAAACTGATGTGTTAGTGGGTGAGGTAAAACGAAATGACAATTAATTTTTAAATGACGGGAGTGCGCAGCAGAGCGGAGAATGCACGTGCTCGAGCACACACAAATACAGTAACAGACAACCACACTAAAGAAGTACACATGGATATTTATGATTGTATTTTCATTTAGCTTAACTAGTGTATTATTTTCAGCCATTAAAGGGCACATTTATTAATTTCATTTGGTCAGTATAACGTGTTAATGTGATCTTATAATATCTGTATTGCACATGTCACTGACGTTTACCAGTTTTTACTATTTTTACCATTAAAAAATAACCAAAAAATAACCATCAGGGAACGTTATTTTCTGGTTACTTCTGGTTGCAAAATAATAACCAAAAAAGAACCATCAGGTAACGTTATTTTCTGGTTGCAAAAAACAACCAAAAATAACCACCAGGGAACGTTGTTTTCGTACATGTCGTTACTCCTTGTCGTTGCCTGCCATAACTGGTGGAGAATGCGGGTGTAGTAAACGAAGCAACGATACATACCGAGTCCCTTATTATCCATCTCTGTGTGACAGGATGCCACTCGCTCTCTCTCTATCTCTCTCTCGTCCGGTATCGGGACAGGATGGAGGAAATCATCCGACGGCTGGCTGACGTTGTGACACGGCAACAACACTTGACGGAGCAACTGGCCCAGCAGCAAGAGTGCACAGAACAAGCTGTCAGATGCTCGGTCAGCATGCGAGGCCCCACCACCCTCTGCGAACTAGTGGAGGCGGTGGAACTAGCAGAAGCCTTGGCAGCCTGCAAAGCAGGAGGGTGAACCCTAGATGGCGACCGCAGGAGGGCACCTCGAGGCCAGTAAACAGACCCGTGGCCCCCACCCCCTCACGAGCCAATGCCCACCGAGCCCCATCCACCAGGCCCCGCTCTTGGCTGGTGGGCTGTGTGCTGCACCAGAAAACGCCCTTGGGAGCTCCACGGCGAACGGTGCGGGTAGACGGCCAAGCCGTTACCGCCACGCTGGACTCCCCCGCCTCGGCGGGAAATCCACCATCCCGATCACCTGTGTTCATGGGGATACCCGAAGCGTGCCAGCGTGCCAGGTGACAGTGGCCGCTAGATCGCGAACATGGACACTGGATGTAGGGATCGTGGACAACCTGACGGTCCCTATGTTGCTGGGTCGGGACTGGCCGGGGTTCGATCAGCTACTGGCCACCACAGTGCAGCCCGCCAGTCGAGGGGCTCGTCTACAAAGGCACCGACCCCAGAGAGCCCAGAACCACCGGGCCGTCCTGATGGCTATGGTGAGCAAACGGGAGAGTGAGTGCCAGAACCCTAACCTATTTTCTGACCTTTTTCAGCAGGTGACCGGGGGAGGGTCATTCGGAAGAGGGCAGCGGGAAGACGACCGGTTACGAAACTACCGCACTTCGTGATCAAGATTGGTCTGTTATACTGCGCTGCCCTGAGGCGGGGGGAGGAAAAGCTCCTGCTGGTAGTTCAAAAGACCAAGCCCGCAAAGATCCTGAAACTAGCACACGCCCATCCCATGGCGGGACATCTGGGGCCGCCAACACTAACCAGCGCATTCGGGATCGCTTCCACTGACCAGGACACGAGGCCGAGGTTAAGAGGTTCTGCCAAAGCTGCCCCACCTGCCAGCAGACGTTGCCCAAGCATCCTCCCCCCAGCCCTCTCATCCCTCTCCCCATCATCGAGGTGCCCTTCGAGCGCATTGGGATGGACCTGGTAGGACCACTGCCGAAGTCTGCCTTGGGACACGAGCTCATTCTTGTTGTCGTGGACTACAACACCCGATACCCGTAATCCCTGCCCCTGCGGAAGGCCACCTCAAAGGCGATCGCCAAGGAGCTGCATAGGCATCCCGCGGAAGTCCTGACTGACCAGGGAACTCCATTCATGTCCCGGCTGATGGCAGACCTAATCAAATCTACCACATCAACCTACTTAAAAAGTGGACTTAAAAAGCTTTTGCCACAGCCGAACCCCTGGAAGTCCAGATGGGGGATCAGCTGTCCCCGCTTAAGAAGAAAGATCTCCAGTCCCTGGTCAGTCAGTTCCGAGACGTCTTCTGCGAGAAGCCCGGGCAGACAAGGATCCTACAACACGACATCCAAACGTCCCCTGGCGTCGTAGCGAGGCAGCGGCCCTTGCTTGTTGGCATTCTTGTCATCATTAAATGTAAAAGATAATGTAAAATGTTCTCCTCTTTTTTATGTGTGTTTATCTCGAACCCTTTTCTAGTGGAGGCAAGTCAAACAATCTGCACAAATACGGTTTCTTTTTTATTAAACACACAACAGCAGCTGTGAAAGAAATGTGATGTCATCTGCTCACTGTAAAGGTTCATTTACATTGATCCAGCAAATACCAAAAAAGCATTGTAAATGGGAATTTAGAATGTTGCTGTTTGTTGGTGTCTGTTGGTGTTTGTTGGATCAGTGTGAAAAGGAATAGGAAATAACATGCAAGTATGATGTAAAGTTCTATAACGAAACAAAAGTTCTGAACATTGTATGGCTGGTACCGTGTACATTGAAAAAAACTGTCAGTAACAATGGACATAATTGATCACTGTCTATTTAGGATATGCTCTGTTTTCTCTCTCTTCTAGTAGATGGACTGTAGAATGCATAAGCACCCGTCCAGTTTGTCGTTATACTTTCTCTAAAATAAAATTCAGCCCCCACTGAGCTCTTTTCAAATATGAGTGCAGCTTTGAACATTGTGCAATTAATTCAGAAAATGCTTTGGGTATAATATTTACTGTACTCAACTAAATACCTTGACATTCATTTACAGAGCCTCTGACGTTCTGCAATTGACACTATACACTTAAAGGAACAAGGTAAACAAAAAATAAAGTTATTTACTGACCTTCCCTTTGTTCTACACTTGTACTGTATGACTTTCCTTTTTGTTAAAACAAGGCTTAACAATTGTGGCCTGGGGTACTGTTCATGTGAACTTTGGTGTGGTTTGCAGCTGATATGAAGGCAGTCATATTACATTTTGGAAGTGAACCGCTATTGATGGTGTGTGTGTAGGCGGACCTGGTAAATCGTATAGTGTTGCAACCGAATGTCCCCTCAAAGATAGTAATACCAGTAATTTTCGAACTTGTGGGGACATTTTTGCTTATTTATAAAACAAAATGATTTATTTGAAAATGTAAAAATTCTGAAAAGTTAATGGGTAGGGTGAGGGTTAGGGAATACATTTTGTACAGTATAAAAATCATTGTCTATGGTAAGTCCCCACATGAAACCTGTGTGTGTGTGTGTGCATGTGTGTATGTTCACTTTCCTTGGTGTCAAGCAGGACTGACGGGCTACAAGAGATAATTTCTTACTTTACATTAAAGTACTTTAATGGCAGACATATGTAAATGTGTTTCGGTATTTTGTTTCTTTGAAAACAAAACAGATGCTTCTGGAAAAGAACAACAGACATATTGATGTGAACAACACTACCAATTTTGTCATCCATCATAGGTATTACTTGGCAACATGGGTTAATGGTGGCAGCTTTATTGTACACGTTTACCATGGTTCAGACATAATAGTATAATATGAATATAGACACCGGAAGAGGAGGGGACGCAATCAAACATAGGTTTGAATTGTGAATTTCTCTGGATTCAAACATTTTTAGAAACATTTGGCATAATGCAAATACACAAGTGATCAAAACTGTATAACACTCTGCTAGCAATTTTGGGCTATTTCCATGCAAAAATCTCACATACTGTGCCTTTAAGTGGCATCAATTTGTGACCAGTAAACACAGAAGCAATCACAAGCAATATAACACAAACAAAGGTTTATTCAGGTAAACTACAGGAAAAAAACAGTGCCTGAAAAAGTGAAAAGAAATAGATCCAAACAGCACAGAAAAACAGAGGAAAAGCAAATAGTTACAAGATTTAACACAATATTGGTTTCCCTAAAGCACCTGAATTGACAGAATTTTTGACAGACGCACTCCCATTCTCTCCCATTGTAGAAAATTGAAGCCATGTCAGAATTATGGCCACTGCCAGTAACATCATTTGGAGCCAGAGTCTGCGCAGTAGTGCGCACAAAGTGCGGTATCAATGTCCCACCCATATTCCCTGAAGACTATCGTAAACAAAGAAATCGTGTTACCACACCCCTTTTCATAACATCTTATGACTAACTAAAACCAAACGTATCCGAAAAACGATCACTTGGACATAAATCAAACTGACTAAAATAACAGATATTATTTGAAGTGTAATTTGATTTCATAGTTTGGCTCCTGTCCCATTTGTTTACAAGGAGAGGGCGGGGTTTATGACATGTACTGTATCCAGAAACCAGGGGGCGATCAAAGCTTCACTTTATTAGGGCGTGTGAGGCAGGCGCGCAGATGGCACTAGGGACGGGGGAACTCCTCATTGTCCCTACGAAAGGCGACAAGCATCGGTAAAACTGAGGATTAATCAGGGTTTCCGCTATGTACATTAGCCTAAGTAGTGGCAGACAGGCCCGTCGCTCCTTAATTATTCTGCCGTCACTGCTTCAGAATCGGGTCGGCCACCAACGTTTACATTACATTCTCTCTGCTCTCTGTGTGCTGCTGCTAGCCTGCTACAACTCCTGACCCCGCCCCCGGGGTCCTATGAGGAGCTGTTAGCTGTCTCAATTGTGCCTGTAGTAGCGGAAACCATAGTGATCAAATGCCATCGTCTATGACTGAGCTGGTGATTTTTCTGGACTGAAAAATATGGACTGTATTAGTTCCATATAAAGGCAATTAAGAGACAAGAACAATCACCTCGTTTTTTCAAAAACCAAACAATGTAAGTATCCTATGCCTGTTGACTTTTCCCAGATGCGGCCAGAAAAGTCACTGGCACCCCATTGGCCCCCCCAACGTGAATGAGATTTTTTAAATATACGTATATATATATATATTTTATATTAGAATAATAGTATTAATATTTATTAATTAAAATGTACATTATCGAAGCACTATGTAAAAAAAAATAACTTGAATAATGAGTTATGTAGAATATATCTCAACTCCTCCTCTCTCGTTTAACCTGCGAAACCGCGACTAATATGAGCACTGCAGCCGCAGTACCACGCACGTGACGTCATTTTTGGTTCTGTTCAGTCAGCACGTAACATTGGACGTTGTTGGGACGTGGTGATTACCTCCTGAAGACATAGCTGGAACGTACCATATTCGTCGCAGCGACATACCAAATAACGTTTCTGGGATGTGATGAGCACGTCCTAACGACCAAACAGTGACGTTGTTAAAAACGTTTTATTTAATTTAATTTAAACAATTATCATCCCTCAAATGGATTATTAAATTAATTTGTGATTTAATCTGTGCGTTAAAGATTACATGTTATGCATAATTGGAGTAATTATCTATTCAAATATGTATAAAGCACAGTATAACGATTATTAAACTCAACACATCACAATCAGATATTTTATTTATACTGTATAGCCTACATGACATAAATAATCAAAGACTTCAACACAATATAGAGGATTTAAAGCAGATATTTACTGACAGAGATGCATAAACATCGATCGAACCAAATCGATCGAAAATCACTAAAATATGTGTTTACTCTCACATATGTAAGCTATAAAGTAAAGAAAGAATATTAATAAACCGCTAAAGTAAAATCAGGCTGTGAGGTAAAAAGAAATGACCATTAACGTTTAAATGATGAGAGCACGCGGATCTTTGCAGAACAAAAAGGCGCGTGCGTGCTGTAGACGCGCACGCACAAAATAAATAGTTGTAATTGTGGTATCGAATTAAACTCCAGTTTAATTGCTGTCAGAAGTCAGATTAATAGCATTCGTCTTGACATTATAACAGATTTTACTCTGATCATACATTTTCCATACAATAACATAATAAACAGAAATGACCAGATTCATTAATCAAATGGCCAGTGTCCAGGTCATCTGAGTACATCACGTAGCTACAACGTTCTCAACGGGATCAATTCACGACGTTATTTGAGGATGTGGCTCAGACGTTTCTGGAACGTAAGCAAATATGACCAGTGTCCAGGTTATCTGAAGACCAGTACATCACGTGGCTACAACGTTCTCCATGGGATTAAATCATGGCGTTATTTGAGGACGTGGCTAGGACGTTTCTGGTACGTTAGCAAAAATGACCAGATTCATTAATCAAATGACCAGTGTCACTTTTATCTGAGGACCAGTACATCACGTCGCTACAACGTTAACCATGGGATTAATTCACAACGTTATTTGAGGACGTGGCTAGGACGTTTCTGGAACGTAAGCAAAAATTATAAGAAATGGAACGTTGCCAAGACATCCTCAGAACATGGTCACAAAGTAATGTCACGGTGACCAAATGAAGACGAACTGGCGACGTTGTCAGAACGTACTGTGTTAGCTGGGATGTATTGATCAAACACTGAAAATATTAGTAAATTCAATTAGAAATAAATATAAATCGTAAGACTAGTAATAACTTTATATGATCCCAGTAGTATTAATGGCAATGCCAAAACTCTTAACCATTAGATTCAGGCATAATACATTTTATTAAATGTGCCACCCTAAGATTTGTACTGGCCCCTTTGTGCCACCCCATAAAAAATCCTGGGGGCACCACTGGATGCGGCAGATTAGATTTGTTATTAATTTCTATATTCTTTTGCACAAAACGTGGAGAAGATGGCTATGCAATTAGGTGAGTGGAAAGAGGCAAATAACACAAAAAGAATGCTTGGATAAATCAAACAATTTATTGTCAGGAAATAATGTTTTATCTGGACTTGCAAGACTAAATTAGGGTACTGGCATAACATTATCTTCTAAGCCAATGTACTGTACTGTATAATTTGACAGGTAAATTTACTGATTTATGTTTAAATGTTTAAATAAAACATATTTTGCAGAAGGCATGAAGTTTTGGTGGGTTCTTGGTATAAATAACAGTTTGATCATGCATTGCTAGTGTTGATAGGTAGACCTTTGTTCATTGTTGTTTATCCATGATTTCAAATAAGAATCCGACGATGGCTTTTTAGTGCAAACCATAAACCCAAATAACGCAAAATAACTACTTGAGCACTAGTTAAACCCAAATTACGCAAAATAACTGAGATGAAATCATTTGCTAACAGTTTGTTCCCCCCAGTTAAAGAAAATCCAATCTGCGCCCCTGGTGTGAGGCACACCCGGTTATATTCATATATAAATTGAACACTTGCTTGGTTCAGTCATTGTAAAAGTCCTTAATGTTTGAGGATTGTTCGGTAGATAATAAGGCCAGGTGTACACTGTGCGATTTTCCCTGTTATGCAACCATAGCAGCAGAGGCATTTTTTTTTAATATCTCATTCTCTGTGTCCATATAAATGAATAAAATCAAATACCATTTGAAATGACATGAGGGTATGTCTATAGAGAGATACATTTTGAGTGAACTGTTCCTTTAAACATTCCCTGACACATTTAAATGATTTATGCTTAAACAAATTTGAGCAAATTCACAAGTTGATACAAGTTTCTTGCCTTAGGTTACAGTCAGTCAGGCATAACCAACAGAACCAAATGTATGACATATAGCTAAGTTGTGTTGAAAAACAGGGATAAACATTTCCTGTGATTGAAACTTGCCAAACTAATTTTATTTTCCTCTACCATTACATACTTCAAATTTTAAAACTGCATTTCAAGTTTCCCTTAATTAATACCCGTACTTAAAGGAATAGTTCACCCAAATTTGAAAATTATGTCAATATACGTTTTATTGTTCTGGTAAGAACAAGAGAATATATTTTGAAGAATGTTGGAAACCAAACAGTTCTAGGGCACCATTGACAACCATAGTAGTTTTTTGACCACTATGGTACTCAATAGTGACTCAGAACCGTTACAAACGGTCTTCCAAATATCTTTCTTTGTGGTCAGCAGAACAACAAAATGTATACAGGTTTGAAACAACTTGGGCTGAGTAAATGATAACAGGATTTTCCACTATTCATTAAGGTTAGATCTACAAAACTCCATGATAATCCTAATATGGTGATCCATTTTTTAATGTCTGACCAACAAAGTGTAACACCAGTACAGATGATTGTTACAGTAAGTGCAGACAGAGCTATGTGGTCAACCCTATAGGACCTGACAGTCTAAGTTTGAATCCATGTCCAAAAATCTGATGAAAGTGTGCATACAGGACCAGCCTGCTGCAGCCCAAACATCACATAAAGACACCCAACAATCCCTTAGAAGATGCTACACTCCTTGTAAAGTGTGCCCTAACTCACATAGCATAGAGCTATAGCATCTGTAATCCAATGGGAAGGGTGAAGCTTGGTGACCATATTACCTCTATTGCTACCACCAAAGCAGACAAGAAGCTGAAAGGATTTATGCCACTGGACTGAGCAGTGGATGTAGGTCCTCAGAGCAATGACTGAACACAATTGGTGCAGCCTTTCTTGTTGTGAGTCAAACCATGGAAAAAAGAGACTTTGAGTATGACTGACTGGCGGGTCGCGGAAGGCACCTTTGGATAATAATACGGTCTTGGGTGCAGAATAGCTTTGACCACACAAGGGTCAAAGTCTAAGCAGGAGGGCGCTACTGACAGGGCCTGCTGATCTCCTACTCTTTAGAGTGACGTCAGGCTTTCTACATTGGATATAGTATAGTCTTAGGACAGCTTAACACTGAGATGCCAACTTTTCAGACTGGCCTGACAATAACTTTGTTATCCTTCAGATGTATTATGACAAACCAATTGTCTTTAAAACACAATCAGTTTGAGTGTTAGCATCTTTAACCTGTGTGTACACCGAATATAGTTAAAGCGCTGATCTAAAGTACCTGCTGTAGAAGCCTATCTCCACACTACTCACACTATTTATACCACAAAAAGCAGTAGAACAGTGCCTTCATGTGTGGTTTGGGACACTTTCTTTGATATGGGGCTATTATTACACAGATGAACTAACACACTGACAAGGAAACAAGACACACCTGGGGGTACAAACAAAAGTAACATATTAACAAAAGGTACAAACAGACAGAAGAAACTAAAACATGAAACACAATAAAAGTTATTTAACACAACAAGACAAGCATCATAACAATTGCATCTTATTCTAGCCAAGTGTCCTGTCACCATTTTTTAATATCTAAAATAGGCCTACATTATATCATAATGAGCTGCACAAAGTTGCTGCACCCTTGCATTGTAAGCTGCACAGAGTTGCTGCGTATGTAGAGCATTCCAAGTGAGTTACCTGTAAGGTCATTTCACATGAGGTTATTTCAGTTAGAATGCTGCCTCAGCGGTAGACAGTGTATAGCAGGGCACTTCACTGGGTTTTGGAAGAGAGCTAATCTTTTTAGACTCAGGGCATAACCAAAGTGTACAAATACAGCATGTTATTTCACATTTCTTATAGGTCACCACTGTCAATTGAAAGGCACATAAAGTTTCTGTGCACTCTTTTACAGAGGATAAATCTTGGGGGAGTCATTTATAGAAGGGTCCATTGATCAAGACCCAAATGTGAAACAGATATGGACTGGGTCATTCTTCTCCATGTCACACCATAAGAAAAGGAAAGCTTGAGCATAAATCTTCGGCTTGTTTCCAGAGGTGCCGTAATCTATAGTCCAACAGTAATTCTGAGGCAAAAGCATTGTCTTGGTTTTGCAGTCTAAATCAATGGGTGTGTGCACTCTGTTAATATGGTTTGACAGAAGATAATGTGTACAGAAGCAGAGGCATAATTTCCACTGGTGACAGGGGGGACATGTCCCCCTCACTTTTCAAAATCCCTTTCGTGTACCCCTCACTTTCAAATTTGTTTGTAATGATTTTTTAACCACACGCCGTCATCGCCACGGAGAAGTACTAGGACTGAGCAGGACAAAGAGAGTCTGCCTGCCTGTGTCGATGCGCACGACGCGTGCACAGATTTGTTTTATTTAAAGGGGTCATATGGCACGAATAAATGTTTTTCTGTGTCTTTGGTGCGTTATTAGTTGCCCATGCATGTATTAGACACGTACAATTGCAAAAGATGCATTCTATCTAAAAGCGAATGCTCACCCAGACCTGCCCAAAACACCTTGTGTAACCACACCCCCACGAATCTACGTCATTTCGTGGTATGACTTGACTACAACCGCCCAAATCTATACGCAAGTAAGGTGGGCGTAATTGTAAATCTCATTGTATCGTTGTCGCCGCAGCCATGTCCTGGAGACGCTGTGTGTTTCGTTGCGAGAAGAAAGCCTCTTTGTTCGCCCTTTCAAAAGATGAGACAACTAAAATATAATGGTTAATTTTATTTACAATACTGTTCCAGAACAGTAAAATCCAAATATTCAAGTGTGTTCAGTGCATTTCACAGATGATTGCTTCATGAACCTGGGAGAGATCAAGGCCGGCTGTGCACAAAAGATTTTGTTAAAAAGTGGGGCAATTCCAACCATTACAACTTCGCAAGGACAGTCTGGTGCTTCAGATTTGCAGCCTGTAAGTATATTTTCATTGTAAAATACTTTGTTACGGACTTACGCGAGTTGAGTTTGTCTTGTGTTTGTAGCGCATGTTGTTTCTTTGTGTGATCTGCAAATGCAGACACACGCGTAATGTGAAAAAAGACAACATAAGTCCTAATAATCAGTAACTATGTTCCAACTAGATGCAACAAACGTCGTGTTTATAGTGGGGTTTATTGTCTTTGTTAAGTCGTGACGAGACATGGCATTACACTGGTTGATCACGAACGGCAAATCTTTATAACGTTGTATATAAAAGGTATAACAGTTAGCTATATGTATTGGCTTGATCATCTTCATTTTCCGGATCAGATTCGGGCTCGAATTGATAAGGAAAGTACCGATGACATTTTATCACCTGTCAGTACAATTGCTTGGGAACATTATGTTCCGAATATGGTAAGATGCTTTACATTTCCGTCACATGCTTGCAGTATTCGACCAATCACTATGCACTGGTTAACTGGCCAATCATAGCACACCTCGCTTTTCAGTGCAATGAGCTTTGTAAAAAAATTTGCGCGTTTTAGAGAGGCGGGTCAAAGAGGAGATACAAACATGCACGGTATGTGGAAAATACAGCGTTTTTGAACCTTAAATCGTGTATACACATTGCATCTAAAACAAACGATAATATATGTTTTAGTCGTGTCATATCACCCCTTTAATAGAAATTTGTTTTTACATGGTCATTGTTTCGGTAGGCTATGTTAAGCGGTTTCCTTAATGGACTTCTATGGGGAAGAAATGTGATTTATTACTTTTTTCGTTTGTTAATGACCAGTTCTTTTAACAGCAGTTATAGTGTTTATGACAAGTCTTGTCCAAAACGTGGGCTTCCCTGGTCATTGTTTAGGTACGTTAAACCTCGTTAAGCATTTTAGAAAGTCACCCGGCTTGTCCCCTTCCGACAGCAGATTCAGGTTTACAAGCCAAGTTTTCCTCCGTTTCTTAGTCAATACTCGCATTATCCCCCTTTATGAACATCAAGTTTTGCTACACAATAAAAACACATTTTGGTTTCATGGTTTAATCAATTTAAACAATCAAAAACAACGCAAAACATAGGCATTTTTAATTTATGATAGGATTAACATCAAAAACATTTTCCGCCATTTTGTGCCCCCCCCCCCACTTCTCAAACCAAAGTTACACCCTTGTACAGAGGTAACGTGATTCACGTGAATATGGCAAGTAGGAATGCTTCTTTCTGAGGATAAATTGTGTCTAATCATATTTGCGTGTGCTGTTTACATTGTTTTAGCACATAATTCCCTAAATGGATTAAGCAAATCAGATGACCTGAAACGTAGCAAAAAAATCACACTGCAGATCCTGATTTCACGAAAGACTTCTGACATATTTACTGGCATTTTATAGCATAGCTCCACCTCTAATCAAAGCAATTGTTTGTGCTGGTTACAATGCCTTCCAAAACCCTTGTCATTGCTCATAATTTTATGCACATCTGTAGTCAATATAATATGATTATATGGAAACATATGGCTGCATGAATTAATTCTGTAATTAATTCCACAGCAATAATAATGCAATATAAGTTGCAAGCCTCATGACCCTTATTTAAGTCAACATACTATACTGTAAAAAGAGATTGTATTTTAACAGGAAAAAACTTAATATTTTACTGTAATTTTTTCATTTTTTTAATTGTATAGAAATTTTATTAAAATTACAGACAATTATCTGTTAATTAATATCCCAAATATTATTTTACGTGTTATGACAATAATGACAAATTACATGTTTTTCTTGTTTTTGTAGAGAAAAAATACTGTAATATTTATACATTATTTTTACTGCTTTCTTAAATAACATACAAATTTATGTAAAATTATGATAATTTTCTGTAATTAAATTTGTTGCTCATAATATAAAGGTTTATTTCTATACAAATAATTTAACGTTTTTCTTCCGTATTTTTAAGTCAGATATTAGTTTTTTTATTAGTGTGTGCATATTTTTACATTAAAACATTTTAGCAAACTGTTTCGTTAGGCTACACTTAAACATAATACACAGTCAAATATACAAAGCTCCACTACTCTTGAGGTTGGAACATTCATGTTTCCTGAAAGTGATGTGACAGCCCCGTTGAAAAAAACTGCATATGCTGGTTAGGTATGTTTTGAAGCCTGGTTTAGGCTGATCATGTGCTGGTCCTTAGCAAGCAACTAGCTCCTGCTCAGGACCAGCTCATAACAAGTCAGGACCAGCTTAAATCAATTCATGACCAGCTAAGGCCCAGCTGGTTGCATAAAGCACATTAAGTGTAATTTTGCGTTAAGTGTGTCCTTAAGTATACCTTAAGTTATTCTCCTATTGTCTTCGGTAAAGGGAAATCACCTCTAAAGTGTCATACTTAAGTGAAAAACTTAAGGTGCTTTATGCAACCAGGCCCCGCACATGACCAGCTCAAACCAGCTACCATGCTTCAAAACATACCTAACTACAGTAGCATATGCTGTTTTTTTCAACAGGGAGAGAAAGCACATGGCAGTAAACCTGACAAAAGTTGCAATAGTCTAGCCAACAAAAACATGATTAATGATAATCATTAATAAAATCACCTGTTCTCATATCATGAATGGCTATGGCCTAATCACTACAGTCCATACCTTAAACTTGATTAGCTCAAAGAGAAAAACCTTAAAGACAGGAGAATGGACTGATTTAAAACTGCAGTTAAAAAAACATATGAAAACAAACGTAATCAGTATAGAACTTCGGTAAAACAAGAGGATCATTCTAGGACAATACATCGAGCTGTAAATTACCATAATGTTAATACATTTAGTAATGATCTTTTCATATAGGCCTACGTCATAAGCATCTTGTTTACTCTTTTGCTATTTTGTAAAAGTAGTGGCTGCATTTTTGTTGATTGTCGTCAGCCCTAATTTTGTTTCATGTAATGGCACTGAAACATTTTATATTTGTGTGCCTGTTTTTTAGAAACCACTTCCAAGCACCAAACGTGTGTAAGCATACAGTATATGTATTCATTAAACTTGTACCATACATTAGTTAATTTAATTCATTTCATATACTGCAATGAAAACATCTGACCAATTAAATATATAGCAACATTCAAATAAAACTAAACACGTTTATTTTCTTTTAAAAACAACCTATCTAACTATAGATGTTGTTACCACACATTCTATTGGTAAACAGATGTCAATGGTTGACTCACCGTGCTGCTTTGAGCACGATTGGTTAATCTGACTGTCATTCAGGAAACTAGCCAATTAGAGCTGTTCGCGCCCTTGACTGGTTCATTTTGAACATACGCGATGAAGTTATGTCTGTCAGTTAGTTTCAGTAGTATTGATGGTTCAGTTATATGTAAACAGCGCTGGAGACACGAAGTCGTGTGGAAGTTGCAGGCTGCTGGAGAATAATCACACGCATTAACAGCTTTACCAGGAGAAGGTAAAAACTTGTTTTTGTGTAGTGTGATGCTTGTGATGCTAATCGCGATTAGCGATATTAGCACTAACTTCAATGCTATAACATAATAATATTGAGCTTAAGTAAACTTCCTCTTCTCACACGTGTTTTTCTTTAAGTACACAGAAATATATGATACGATTTGCTTGGGCAGTACACACACCTGGTAAGTATGTGTAACGTTAGATTTCTTTCTGACTTTCTTTTGCATTGCATTTTCAACACTATTTTCAACAATAACTGTAAATGGTAAAACATTTACTCATTTTTTAGATGAAGGGAAGAAAAGCTACCCAGGCACCCAAACCCCATCAGTAGTAAGTGTTTAAACATTTGACCTGAGTATTTGTATTATGTGTTATTAACAAATGTGTAATATTATCTACAGTATATGCTTAATCCTGTAATAACATCCACGTACATTTAAACATTTACATAATTTGTGAAAGAAACATTGTCTATTCCTTTAAACTGGTGACTTGTTTTGCTGATTTAATGATGGAAGTTATAAGACTTACATTTAAGTTATCATTGCAACTTGTAACTTGTTTTCTAACAGTATACTCTGTATTCACATTGCCATAATGTATAATGATGGCAGACTTAGTCCTTTATCTAACGTTACTACATTGCATATGTCCAAATATACTATCAAAACTTCCTCCAATATCTATCTGTGACCCTGTGTAAATGTTTTCAACACAACCTGAAACTGTTTTGTATTTCTCCAGGATTAAAAGTTTGTTTTATAAGAATTTTATGAATGTATTGTATGGTGATGTGCTTATTATTTACTTTATTATATTCAACCATTTGTTTAAAGCATATACTGTAATTCTGTACTGTAAAGAAGTTAATCTTTGTGTATTCCGAGTGTACTTTTACAAATTATGGTGATTGTGTTCATATGATTAATATTTTTACCTAAATAAAATGTTATTCTACAATCCTAAACATGCATTTTTCATTTTATTGACAGTATCTGACTAGCAATTCATGGACAATATCTGTAAAGTTACAGAACATTAAGTGCATTTACTGTATTTGACTGAAAAAATTCAGCAAAGAAACTGTAAAATAACAGTGTTTTTCTGCAGAACATTAGTACTTTCACATAGTTTAAGGAGGCTTATCATTATAATTCAGAAAAAAAGCATAAAATAACAATGTTTTTTTGTAAAACCTTATGTGCAGTCACTTTATTGAAGATGTTTGATCGTAAAAATTAAGGAAAAGTCTGAAATAACTGTGTTTCCCTATAAAACATTTAAAGAAAATTTACGTAAATTATTGTTTTTCCCCATTATTTGATTTACGGAGTTTCATCTTAATTTTATGGTTTTTGTTTGGCAGCCGCTGCTGCCAGTGATTTAACCGTTTTTTACGATATTTTTTTACAGAGTATGCAATAGTATGGGGAAGGCTTTCCCGCAAAGATGTTGTAGAGCAAGATAGTCTAAAAATCGATGCTGAGATTGCTTTGATTCGGATCAATATGAGTAACATTGGTTTTGTTGTTTCACAGAACTAAGATATGCTGTTGTTGTAATATTCGTTGTGGTAACGGAGCCGTTTTGAGTGTCATTGTTTATCTGAAGCTAGTGTGCTGCTTGTACTTCTGTGAATACTTGATAGGTAAATGATTAAAAAATATATATTATTTTGCGTGGTCTCAGCCGTGATAAAGACAAGCCCATGTTATGCCTGTGTTGCAAAGTCATTGTTTTGAGGGTTGAGCAATGCAGGGAAGGGCGTATTTTTTTGCGTATTAGCGTATCAACAGTAGTTCTCAGAAATCGCTAATGGCATCTTTAACAGGGAACTGAGCTCAACCTACAAGCATGTTTGCACTTAATTTCAGGACATCCATTTAATTTACTTGTAAACTGGTCCTTTGTAAGACGCAGGGCTGAAATACCATTTGCAGCTGTTCAGTGAATGCACCCAATCTGTTGCTCCTTTTTCACACACACACAATTTTTAACAATCGAAATAGCATTTTAAAAATGCCTAAACACACACACACAGCCACTTTCTGTCTTTGCCATTTTACCACCTACCTCTCTCCCTCTGTTTTTCTTTCTCTCTATAATGGATGTGACTGATGAATATATCATTTGACAAATATTTTCCAGGGAGGATCCCGGTCCATTTCTCTTGAATGGCACAACCTCCATCATTACTGTAATAATAGTTCTGGGTCCCAGCATGTCACCCACTCATTCTCCTCCCTCCATTTTGCCCTTCTTTCCTTTAACCTTTACTTCCAGTCAGCAGGCAAGAGGTAAAGTATGGATCTGGCTGTAATATTAAGGCCTTCATAAATGCAGACAAGGCTATGTCTCCCTGCCGGAGAAGGTCACTGTCCTCAATTTGCAAATATAATCGTTCTTTCCAACACTGTTGTTCTCATCAACAGGCGAGGAGGAGGGGGCTGAGGGGCATGTGTGTGGATGGCACTATTGCTGGGTAAGCGATAATAACCTCCTTTGAGTGGGTTCTGGCCTCATATTTTCTGGTAATTTAGAGTTATTTAATCAGTGATGATGTCATAGGAGGACATATAGAGCTAGTTTGCAGGGTTTACATGACACGTTGGTTCAGTTGACTGCAATGGATGGGGTCCTGTTGTTTAATAAATATATATGTTATTAACACTAAATCTATGTACTCTTTTTTTTAAGCTATGAAACCTGATATCATATGCAGAAAAGCACAAAAAAACCAGGGCAAAAACTCCACAATAAAATGTACATTTGTTTCTATCATGTGACCTTTTCTTTCCAGCCATATTTATGACCATCAGTTGGGCAATGGTGAAGAATGTAATAACATCTGAGAAATAAAATATCAATCATAGGTTTTTGATCCCAGAGAAAAGTCAGCACAAAATTTAAAGCCAGCATGCTGTCAAATCTGACATTCCCAGACATTTGCATATAATTAATCCAGAATCCACAGTATTTCCATTCACTGGCAATAGTCAAAGGGCTTGTAGAGGAGTCACGAGAAATCATATTTTCCCTGAATATTGACATACTGAAAAATATTTGTTTTTTCTACAAACACATACCATAATTAGTATTTATTGAAATGCAGCTCTTTGGAGTACATTAACACTTTTAATGTACATCACCAGTTCTAAAGTAATGAGAGGTATTTTAAGGGAACAACATCCAAAAACACATCATGAATGTCTGAAAGATGAGTAGGCTCCCCAAACTTTGTGTTGGTCCTGGTTGTAGAAATCTACAAGTTTCTGATCAAATCAGCATGATATAATTATATTGGACCCGACAGCAATCCTGAAAGCAACCAATTTAATTGCAATGTTTCTTCTGGTGGTGACTGTGTGACATTTACAATACAATACAATATAGTACAATACTATACATCTTTATTTTTATTTATGGCTTAACAGGATATACGACAGTTGGCATTATTTTCACTGTTGTTGGCTTTTAATGAACAAACATAGTCACACGATTGATCCCAAAAGTGCCTTGTATTTTCTCATTGTTATATTATTTAAAGAATTATGTTATGACCACTTTATGAGTACAGAAATCTATGCAATTACCCAGAACAGAGCACTTATACAATGGCAGTCATTAAATGCAACAGTGGTTATAACTTAAAAGCAAAATGGTCTTACCCTCTGTATGGGTACAATAAATATACTCTCTGCTAAAAGAGAACTAGAGTACTTTTTACCCATATTTACATTTTAAAATCGTTGTAACGAGGAAGGTGGAACGAGAGCTGTGAGAGAACGGTGCGAGGCCGGTGACGCGAGTGATAATGAGTGTGAGCTGCGCGTTGCACTGGTCTCGCACCGTTCCCTCACGGCTCTCGTCCCTCCTTCCTCGTTACAATTGTTTAATTTTTTTAGTGAAAGTGAAAGTGACCTAATTGTCAGGTATGGTGACCCATACCCGAAATGTGACCTCTGCGTTTAACCCATCCAGAGAGTAGTGAACACACGCACAGCAAGTCGTGAACACACGTACACCCGGAGCAGTGGGCAGCTATCACTGCAGCGCCCGGGGAGCAAGTAGGTGTAAGGTGCCTTGCTCAAGGGCACCTCAGTTGTTACCCGCCGGCCCTGAGAATCGAACCGGCAACCTTCTGCTCTCTAACCATTAGGCCACAACTGCCCTTATTTTTATTTATTTTTGTTTTTTTAGTTGGTTTTCAGATTATAGCTGTTGGTAACCCATCATGCACACTACTGCATCATTGAATGGGATGGCAAGTCCTATGGCATGATGATGATAATGATATCATGTTTAAAAAATGCTGTCATGTACAGTACTGTAACATGGCTATACAGTGTCACATAACATGGGTAGAAAACTACAAACACATAGCAACCCCAGTAGTCCACTAGCTGGAAATTGTTACACTGTGCAACAAGATAATATCATTCAGATTCACACTAAATTATCACTAATTTCTTAATACACATCTTTAATTTAATATACTCATAATACATTTTATTTCAACAAGTATTATATAAGATCTTCCTCAGCTGAATTAGCATAACTCCATTATTAACACCCTTATGGTGAGTGCCCACATGTTTTTGACACTTGAGCTGCAGTATCGCTGACAGATTTGATTGATTAAAATATTGATTAAAGTGATTAGACACCAGAATTGTTGTGTGTATGGTGATGCTTAACACTACACCTAACCTTGTTTATTAAAGCTCTCCCCTCAGTCCCCTGGGGGCAAATTCACAGCAGTGGTCAGCACTTTCAATCCTGCTAATCCATCCATATCTCCCCAAAGAGCCTGAAACTCACAGGCAGAACCATGCAGAGAAATTAATGTCTGCTGGGTGTTTATTTACTCATTTTTTATTCTCTCCCTTAGTCTCTCTCTCTCTCTCTCTCTCTCTCTCTCTTGCCTTGCTTAACTTTGAAGTCCCATTCTGTATGCTGAGCTTTGAAACTCTGCCTCAGGACTAAGTCGGGAAAAAGAAAGAAAGTAGTGTAAAAAGCGAATAAAATGACTCAGTCTTCACGAGGAGAAATTCATTACAAAGCCTTAAGAATAGCTTTGCTCATTTCGGCCAATTTAATGTGCATCTTTAAAACATAAAAAGGGCTTTTATGGATATTCATTCTTGAAGGAGGGATTAATTCTTTGGCCAATGGAGATTTTTTTATTGTAATTTACTTTTTATTCTTACTACACATTCACTTCTTACTTACCAACGCTGTTGGTGGCAGGGACGGATTATGACTACGATGTGCCCTGGGCACGGATGTTTCAAAGGCCCCCTGACATGACATATTTACGAGAACAGTGATTCACCTATGCAAAAATATACACAGGACTTAGGAGCAGTTTGCACAGAACGTATCTTTGCGTCTTAAAACGCATGACAGCGCTCGGGAAAGGTTTGAAAAAGTACAGCGCAAACCGCGAGGGTCTCTTGGCACTCTTTTGATAACAGACTTTTCTGATTGGTCCACTGCTGTGGAACTGACATTGATGAGCTGTGCTGTGTGTAAAAATGTAAATAATTTCATCTTGATACAGCGTATTAAAACCATGGCGCTTATGTGAGAGACACTGCAAACGGCTCGAGACGCAGACAGTTAAACATGTCTGTCTAGAGCGTGTTTACATAGAAAACGATATAAAAGTAGTTCAGCAAAACACAAAAATGTCTTTTGTGTAAAATGCACAAAAAACAACACAAATTGGTTTATTCATATTTCACAGTAGGCTACTCAACACCTAAAAAAGCTTCTGACCTCTCCAACTCGATACGTGGGACTAGGCTTATTACTTGCATAATTTACAAGCATTTAACACTCCATGAATTACAAATTAAGCAATATCAATCACCAAAGCATTTAAAGTGATTTTAAAGTTGGTTTTAACTCAGAGAAAACTCTTCCACAGTGTAATCCAAATCCAGCTGTCTCACAAGACTGCATTCAACGGCCATTAAGGACAGCGAACTGAGATGTCTTCGACACATTTCTGTGGTTATAAACTCATTTTGTTATTTTGCCTTCTTCTGTCTTCTACACCTTCTGCATGCTTATATTACACTGTTTTTTTTCCTCGCCCCTAGATGTCCCTCTCAACAGTACGGCAATGCATTATGATTATTTATTTGATTTATTCGGTACTGCAAAAATTAGCCCTTTATTCCACAATATTCCACGCTATTTTATTGAGAAAATAATATTAATTAAAAAAAATGTACACATTAAATTTGTCAGGGCCCCCTGCTGGTCTAGTGCCCTGGGCAAGTACCCAGTAGGCCCGTGCGTTAGTCAGTCCCTGGTTGGTGGTCATTCTCTTTGTACCCTTCATCTGTTTCTGGGAAAGCTTGTCGTAGGATTATAGAATTAATGTGCCTAGCAAATTAACTTGACCAAAGCAAAGTAGTGGAGATTGATGTGGATGAAGTATAATGCAATGAAAAATGTCACAGTGAAGAAACTCATGGAGACATAAGAGCAAAGGCAAGCAAACACAACTTCCAATGTAAGGTAACATGAATGGATCAGACTTTGGGCAAGTGAAAAAAGGTCTTTTCATTCTCAAAGTAGGTCATGCTTTATTCATGAATCCCCTTATGATAGGCATCCAGTAGTCAAAACTGAGAAAGGCTAAATCTTCTTTTTCATTGCAGTGATCTCTTTATTCACTTTATAAAATAAGATCTCACTTTCCTTTACTCTACACTTACTTTTACATTTTTCTTTTTTTACAAAAAGGTGATGGTTTGAAAGCTGATTCTGAAAAGCAGGAGGAAAATGTATTATACTTGGGTGATACAACTGTACAGCCATGTTTTTTATGTGGGTGTATGTGGGTCTAAACAGAAGTGATTCAAGGTCACTGAAAGCTATTAAGGAAATCTCTGAATTTAAATGAAGTACAGGAGAATATGACAAATCTTTGCACAGTCTCTCATCTGTTATATGCATCTCCCGTGCTCATGGATAAGTGATTGAAGTTATGGAGTAAAATACATTAGAACATTCAAAGAAAAAAATAAGGAAATACTTGCCATTACAGTAATACTATTCATTTATTTTACTTTGTCACTGTCAATCAATTAACTTTTTGTAAATTCATTTGTTAGGAGAAGAGTTTGTTTTAAGGGATATACAGTATATGATCATTGAACCCCTGCAGGGTGAACCCTGACGCTAAGCCTCTAAAGACGTCATTTATTTTGCAATATTACAACCCACTAGATGTACTTTTTTCTTAACTTTGTTGAGTATACAGTTAGGTGTTTTCTTGATGTTAGCATGTGAAGAGATGTTAAACATGTATTGTAAGTACTACCGGTCAATGTGACTTCAACAATCAAGTACTCTGAAAAGCATACATAAACGGTACACTACACTACCCTAAACATGGGCTCCACTACAGTATATGGCACTCTTCTTATAAACATGTCTGGGTATTCCAGTAATATCGGAATGGACTCATCTAAATGCTGCACCATATGATGCCATTTAGGGGAATTGTGTGCTTCCAACTTTGTGGCAACAGCTTGAGGAGTCATTTATGTTTAGCATAAAAATGCCCCTGTGAGAGCAAAATGTTTTGTTTGTGTCATGATCTCCGTCACTCGGGTTCCCTTGTCCTGCCGGTGTGTGTGTTCTGTTGTGTCGAGCTCGTGGCGCCTTTGTTTTGATAGCTCGCCATGTGCTCGGTGTCTGCGTCACTCTCCCCGCCCTGTGTCTCCCTTTTGGTCATCAGGGGGTTCGGCCAGATCGCCGCGCCGCTAACCGTATTAACCTCCACAAAAGTCACGTTCAGATGGAATCCCCAAGCTCAGGTAGCCTTTGACAACCTTAAGTCCCGTTTTGTCTCTGCCCCTGTGCTTTGTCTTCCAGACCCTGAACGGCAATTCATTGTCGAGGTTGATGCTTCGGACGTCGGGATAGGCAAGACATGTCTTATCTCAGCGCGCTCGCCATGTCGTCCAAGTTTGTCGGCCATCCAGGGGTTCGGGGAACCCTGGCTTCCGTCCGCAAGAGGTTTTGGTGGCCGTCGCTCTCCAGTGGGAACACGTCATCCTCACAGTGGTGGATCGCTTCTCCAAAGTGGTTCATTTCATCCCTCTGCCCAAGCTTCCCTCCACCCGGGAGACCGCGCAGCTCCTGGTGGATCACGTCTTCCATCTCCATGGTTTGCCGGCCGACATCGTGTCCGACAGGGGGCCGCAGTTCACCTCCCAGTTCTGAAAAGACTGTTTATACATCATCTGGCATTTCTGCAGTCAACAGGAAATTGTTCATTTCCAAATTTATCAAATAAATGATACTGCAGAATAATTTTTGTATCTGCATCTAGAGGTGAGGTTGCGAATTGCAACCAACAGCTCACTCCACCCCTCCCCTTCCTTTCGAGGTACTACGGTGGCTAAGATGAACTAAGAACTAAGATGCCATCACATTTTCGTTTCTTTGCAGAAGGAGATAGTTTACGAAATGTGTTGTTTGTCAGTTTAGGGCTACTATAGAAACAACATGGCAAATTCCATGCAGGGGGACCCACGGTGTAAAGTATGTAGATAAAAATAGCTCATTCTAAGGTAATAAAAACATAAGGCTTCATTGTGTAAGGTCTTTCTACACCTCTGAAGACAGTTATGTATATTATAGTGCATTTCTGTAGATCCTTCAAATTTCACATTGGACCTTTAACCAAATGTAATTTAACATTTCATCAAAAACCTGAAACTTAGGAACAGTACGACCAGAAGCTTTCCTGTATGTGCCATTATTCAGTGACAAACACAGAACGTGGAAGGACAATGGCTCAATCAACACATTTAATTTAATGTTAAATCTTTTCAAATATCCAGGAAAAAAATCTTTAAAAAGATTTTAAAAAGTTCTAAGGTCATCAGTCTTCTAACAACTTCCATTCATATAATTAATCAAACGTTGTAGATGCAACAGGAATTTTGAGAGGAAGAAACTCAAAAAATGATTCTTGTCACTTAAGTCCTTCCATTGTGCAGAATCAGCCCTGGAAATTAAACAGTACATTTCCAACTGAGCTTTTCTGACTTAATGTTAGCCTTTAAGTCTTTAAGATAAACATTTTGTTGTGATAGTGAAGTGAACACAACACAACTAAGGAAGCTTTCACAACATTATACACATAGTTTAACCACTAGTTGTTTGTGCAGACTGTAATCCGCTAATATTGCACATCATATGAATCTGTATATTAATGAAAAGCAGTTGTTGATTTCATATTCACACATCATTTGCAACCTGTATTTACATAGTAAATGTAAAGGCGGGGTAACAGATTTCCGAATTAAGCTTTAGACAACTGATTCAGGCCCAGTACCAAAACAACCTTGTAGCCAATCAGCAGTAAGGCTCACAATGCACAGGATAGACATTAGCCGAGCGCTGACGAAAGCGAAAGATGGGGGTAGGGGTGTGTTTGTTTTGGTGATTTAAACATCAACAACGGCTAAGAGAAATCAGACACCCCGCCTTTAAGAAATATTTTTATGAAAAGCTTACACATTAAAAACCAGGTAACGCTTTAGATTACGGCCCGCAATGTACCGCACAATTAAACAGGATTTACAGTGTAATTACTTGTAACAATAATGTACCTCTACCAGTGCCGGCCCCACCTAATAAGCGATATAGGCAGTTGCATGGGGCCTCCGTGGCCACTAGGGGGCCCCTGCCGTGCGTAAAAATTTAATTTACTTGCTCTTTGTGTCAGTGTCAATCATCATGTGCGTTAGCTTTAAACTGTGCGAAGCTTAAAAATGAAAAGGCGGCACTATCAGTCTGGCGCAGAGAAGAGGAAGAAGAGGAAAGAAGATAAGAAAAGAAAAGATCAAGAAAAGGGTAAGTGTTCAATTAAAAAATTGAATCAATTTTAACAAGATAGGCAACTGTATATAAAACATTATAATAAGCTGTGTGTACTTGTAAATGTGGTTCTGTACAAGGACTATTCGCTCAGTAAACATACTAAATGGTGTTTTATTTTTAAATAAAATATGCCTAATGTGTTCTGTGAGGGTTAGTGTGGAAGGGGACAGAATAGTTTGTAAAATAAAATTCAATGCGTCTATGGGGAGTCCTCAGAAACCATGTGTGTGCGTCGTGTGTCTGTCTCCGTGTGTGTGTGTGTGTGTGTGTGTGTGTGTGTGTGTGTTTTGCACCTTAGGGAGACTTTTGAAATATTTTCTAATGAATGTAGGCCTACTTACAGCTGGTGAAAATGCAGGTCAGTTAAATAACTTTCTTATAGATCTCACTTAACTGAAATACAACTAAAATAGCCTTTTTATATTAATAATACTACATGTACAAAGGTTTATTAGTAAAATAAATTGTCAAAAATATTAAAATTAACACAAAAATACTAAATTATCATAATGAGCTATCAAATTTACTTCTGTTTTTCCATCTATTTTGTGCAGCAGCTACCTCCTCCTCACATGACAGTCTTGGCCCTGTCTCAGCCTACATTGGTCTTTTTTCCAGCTTATCTGTTGCCTCCACCACATCCTCCAGTGCAGCTGACATTACCTCTTCCTCCAGTGCTGTTGCCTCCACCACATCCTCCAGAGCAGCTGACATTACCTTAACCTCCAGTGCTGTTGCCTCCACTACATCCTCCAGAGCAGCTGACATTACCTTAACCTCCAGTGCTGTTGCCTCCACTACATCCTCCAGTGCAGCTGACATTACCTTAACCTCCAGTGCTGTTGCCTCCACTACATCCTCCAGAGCAGATGACATTACCTTAACCTACAGTGCTGTTGCCTCCACCACATCCTCCAGTGCAATCACAGAAGGAGCTTTCTGCTCTGCAAATGTCTCAGCTGTTTCAAGAGATCCAGCTGACTGGCCTGAGGTCTTGTCAGGTAAAGAGAGGGCTGGTTTAGTTATTAGAGGACCAAGCGATTTAAATCCTAACTTTAAATTTCCAAAAAGACAAGACGGAAGAAGCTTTCATTTCCATTACAAGTTTCGGCTCCTCACTAATGGGGAAAAAATCCAACGTACATGGCTTGTTTACTCCATGAAAAGTGATGCTGTTTTTTGCTGGTGTTGCAAATTGTTTTCAAAGGGCTCTTCAAAGCTAATCACAGAGGGACAGCGTGATTGGACTAATATTGGAGCAATCCTTAAACAACATGAAAACAGCCCTGCACACATAAAAAGTGTGGTGTCATGGAAAGAGCTTGAACTAGGTTTAAAAAAGGGACAAACAATTGACCACACACAACTAACCCTCACAGAGGCTGAGAAGAGACGTTGGCGTGAGGTTCTCATTCGACTGATTGCAATCATTAAGTCTCTTGCAGAGCGAAACCTCGCTTTTCGGGGCTCTGAAGACAAATTAATGGTACCCAACAATGGCAATTTTTTAAAAGAGGTTGAGCTCATGGCTAAGTTTGACCCTGTGTTAAGAGAGCATATCAGACTAGCTGACAAGCAAGGAAACCACACAACCTATCTTGGCAAAACAATACAAAATGAACTAATCTCCTGCATCGGTGATCAACTGGTCAAAACAATGGTGGCTGGCATTCAAGAGTCAAAGTATTTTTCTATCATCTTAGACTGCACACCAGATGTCAGCCACACAGAGCAAATGTCTGTGGTGGCCAGAACTGTCAGTCTAGAAAAAGGGCCAGAGATAAAGGAGTACTTTCTTGGGTTCTTAGATGCTCCTGACTCCACCGGCGCTGGATTGTCTTCTCTTATCTTAAAAAGACTGGAGGAGCTTGGCATACCATTTAGTAATTGCAGAGGCCAGTCTTATGACAATGGAGCCAACATGAGGGGCAAAAATAAAGGAGTGCAAGCTAGACTCCTTGAGAAAAATCCACGTGCACTTTATGTTCCTTGTGGAAGCCACACTCTTAATTTAGTTGTTGCAGATGCAGCTAAAGAGTCAATAGTTGCAATTAACTTCTTTGGAGTTGTACAGAAGCTGTTCACTCTCTTTGCAGCTGCACCGCAACGATGGGCCATTCTCAAAGATCATGCTGACATCACTTTAAAAAGCTGGAGTGACACCAGATGGGAAAGTCGGGTGAAAAGTATTGAGCCGTTGCAGCACCAGCCAGAGAAGGTGAGGGAGGCTCTTTTACAGGTCAGGGAGAACACTAAAGATCCTACAGTTAGGATTGAAGCCCAGTCACTCGCGGAAGAAATTGGTTCCTTCAGATTTCAAATCTGTCTTGTTGTCTGGTACAATATTCTGAGAAAAATTAATGTCACAAGCAAACTGCTTCAATCTGCTACCATGCAGCTGGATGTTGCTGTAGATCTCATCCATCAGACAAAAGCTTCTCTCGTGAGCTACAGAGCTACTGGCTTTAATGATGCAGTCAAGAAAGCAACTGAAAGGTGTGAGGAAATGAATGTTCAAGCATTGCTTAAGGAGAAGAGGCTAAGAACCATGAAGAGACACTTCAGTTATGAAGCAGCTGCAGAGCCAGAGTCCAGTGCCCTAAAAAAAATGGAAGTTTCATTCTTCAATGTTGTGGTGGATTGTGCTACCCAAACACTGGAAGACCGTTTCAGCTCCATGGGTAAGGTGAGGGACAACTTTGGAGTGTTAAATAACTTTCAAAATCTTGATACCCAGACATTAAGGTATCAATGTGAGCAGCTTGGAAGAACACTGAGCACTGGAAATGAGTCTGATCTTGATTGGAAAGACCTTGTCATGGAATTAGAAAGCCTCCCAACTCTCCCTAAAGACAAAATGACAGCACTGGAACTACTTGCATTCCTGCATGATAAAGATATATGTGAGTTGTACCCAAATCTTTGGGTAGCTCTACGCATTTCATGTACTCTCCCAGTTACAGTGGCATCAGCAGAGCGAAGCTTCTCAAAACTTAAGATAATAAAAACCTACCTCAGATCATCAATGGCACAAGAACGTTTAAATGCACTTGCCATTATTAACATCAATCATGAGGTTGGCAGCCAGCTATCCTATGATGATGTAATAAATGACATTGCAAGCAAAAAAACAAGACAGGCAAGGATTTAGGGCTTGGCAGCAGTAGGAGATGCCTTGATGGCAAAATTCACTTTACTCGTTTACAGGTTAATTTGCACTATTGTGAGATGTTGTTTTGTAAAGGTACTTAATATGTTTTTGTTAATCTGTAATTGGAATGCTGGTGTCCTTAGAATTTTATTTTAAAGATTCATTTATTAATTCACAAATACAGTAAAAACTTACTGTAGTGCATGTTATTACTTTTGATGTTCTGCTTGTAAGCTCTTTCTTTTGAATAAACTGATTGCACACTTTAAGCTTTCTAAATTATGTTGTATGTATTTGCAAATCAGAATTTACATTTATGCATTTGGTAGATGCTTTTATCCAAAGCTACTTACATTAATTGAATTGTACTATACGTTCTGTGTATGTGCAATCCCTGGGATCGAACCCATGATCTCAGCATTGCTAGAACCATGCTCTAACCACTGAGCTACAGGAAAGCTGTAAAGGGATTAAATTGTGTTGTTAATTTGACATTGTCAGATTGTCAGTGTGATATCTGTGTAAGGTTAGTATGTTTTGTACATTAGATGATGGGGGGCCTCATTTTGAAATCAGTTTAGGGCCCCCAAAATGCTAGGGCCGGCCCTGACCTCTACAGTACATATATGTAGGTAAAGGGGAACAATATGTCAAGTTTGGGGAATAAAGGGGTAAGAGTAAGGACAATTAAAAAAATATTTATGAGGGAACTGCATGCCATATAAACATCCAAATCAAACTGCTCTTGAAATACTTGATTATAGTCTCAAAAGATCAACATTGGTTTTGAGCATTTTACACATTTAAACTCATCAAAATAACTCGTAATAACTCATAATAAATTAATTATTTGTGACCAACAATCCTAAAATCAATAAAATAAAAATTAATCCTAAAGTCAAAACTCTGTCAAATTTACAGTTGACAGTCTGCGTGCTTCAGTCGTGCTGTTTTGCTTGTGCATCATTTCCCCTTATTTCATGTTTGCTATAATACTAAAATAAGAACGCTAAGATTGTTGTATAGCATACTGCAGGTCATGCATACAACGCTATATTAAAATAGTTACCGCTTCGTTTTAAAATACTTACAGTACAAATATTTTTTTAGAATTTCCTTTATTCCCCAAACTTTGCATAGTGTTCCCCATTACCTACAGGTATGTACTGTAGAGGTACATTATTGTTACAATTAGTTACTCTGTAAATTCTGTTTAATTATGCGGTACATTGCAGGCCGTAATCTAAAGTGTTACCAAAAACCACATCTTGAAGACAGCAGAAGTGAGAGAGAGCGAGAGAGAAAGAGAGAGAGAGAGAAAGAGAGAATTAACAATTGCAATCATTGTTGTAAAGTGTTAAATGGATGCAATACCACCATTTATACTATACTGAAGTGTTAGACAGATACTGGCGCTGAATTATTTGTTTAGTATCATAAGTGTAGCATTGACACAATATCAATAATCACAATTATTGTCAATACTGGTACATTGCAGCACCACTAGTTCTAATAAATAAGTAAATACATAAATAAGATAAATAGGGGTGTGACGAGACGCTTACTCCACGAGACGAGACGAGACACGAGATTGGGTTCACGAGAACGAGACGAGACAAGGTTTTTACACTATTTTTAAGAAATCCTCAATGATGAACTATATGAATGGAAAATAGACTTTTATTCAACTGAAAATCACGAAATGCAAAACAATTTAGGTGCATTTTGAAATCAACTTGTAATGAATGTTATTTTACTTCTATTTTAATGAATTCTATGCAGTAAAGGACATGCAAACACTGCAAAATGTTTTGCTACCGACTGGCTTCTCCCCTGTACGATTTCACATGAGAAATCTAACTCCTTTCCACAAATCGAACATAAAAAAATTATAAACAGTATAAATAAAATAAATATATAAATAACAGAAATAACACTTCAAATGCAAACAGTAAGTGTATCCATAATCAAAGTACTGCTCTCTCAAAACTAAAAGTGCAAACAGAAACTAATTTTTTCTTCAAGCATGAAAAAGATATAAATGAACTACACAGAACAGCCTAAGATATGGCCATGTTCTTTTTCAAGAATATAAGCATGTCGACGATTTCTGGCAGCAGTTGAGACCTTTTGGCAGTAACTATGTCTCCTGCGGTTGAAAAAACACGCTCACTTGGAACAGAGGTAGCAGGGATGGAAAGGTATGCTTTGGCAAGTGGCGATAGCAAAGGATATTTTGAGCTGTTTTCTCTCCACCACTTCAGAGGGCAGCAACTGAGTGGGATAGAGGCCTCTCTTCTGTAGAGATCAATTTCCTTCTCAACCCCTCTGCTGGACTTTTCTGTTTTAGAGAAAGAGTCCCCTAGTATATCCTCAAGCGCTGTCTTCTTGGAAGCAGGTTCTGTCTCTTCTGACTCGACTCCCAGAGCCCCCTCTCCCCCATGTGTGGAACAGTGAGCTGCTGCCTCTTCACTCCTCTCTGTACTCTTCACACCTGTGGTCTTTAAACAGCAGAAACACTGGCTTTAACCTTAAGCAGCAAAGCAGTCCCCCCTCTCCCTCTTAACACAAACACACCCACTCTGATGCTGTCATGTTTCTAACACACACACACACACACTTTGCATTAATCCATTAAACATTTTAGTTGGTACTGGGAACATAAATCTAGTAGGAAAAAAATTCACACACACTTTCACACTTACAAAAAGAGTAAAGCAATTCAAACTGACTTATACCTGATTTTGCTGCAATTGTTCAGCCTTTGTCTGCACGCTTAGGAAGACAGACTCGCGTTGGTTATGGTCTAGCTGCGGTAGAGTCTGGAATCTTGGGTCCAGCGCAGTGCTCTCTAACAGAAGCTTGTATGCATCTCCGCTGTATCTCCCTGAAATATTACTGAGGATTGCTCTCTTTGTGTCGGCCACGGTGGGGGAATCGCCGTCATTTGGTGCCCTGCTCTGTTCAATCATGCTCTTCAGTGGCACAATGAGAGACACTGTGGGGCTCTTCTCCTCACATAAGACTGTGGTGGCTGTCTTCAAAGGATTCAGCAGCTTCTTACAATGTTTACATATTGTGTTCGTCTTGTCTGTCACTCTTTCGCCGTTTCTTATTTCCACTGGAAAACCAAAATGTTGCCACTGTGGAAATATTTTTCAGTTAAAAGTATGATTTAATTATCAATATAATCAATAAGTGTTTTCTTTCATTAAATCATTAAGCTGTGTGCTTTTATCATGTGCTTGCTATTTTACTCAGTGAAAAGTTACTGTGGCAAGCGGAGTGAGACAGGATAAGTGGGGGTTGGAACCATAAATTTAACTAAGTCAACACACACACACACACACACACACAAAGAGTCACACAGAAAAGAAATGTTATGAATCAATCCACTGCATTTGTTTTAAGTATAATCATGAGTTGTGATGTGTTTTAATGAATCATAGGATTAAGCATTAGATGATTGAGTGTTTTCTTTTTACTAAAAGAATGTTAAGAATGTTGGTATGTTGTCCGGCCACAAGAAACTGTCTCTAGGGAACACTCCCCCAAAAGAAACTGTCTCTAGGGAACACTCCCCAAAATTAGCGACTGACCACAGGATGTAAAACATGTGTTGTGAGAGATGTTGTTTTGCAGGAACTAACAAAAAAGGAGGAGTCAGAAGATGAGAACGACGTCAAATACTGAATAAATATGTGTGTTTTTTGAATAATCGGGGTTGTTGGCTTTTGAGAGAGTGTGGAGAGTGACTGACAACCCAAAGCTTTGTTACCCTTTTTACATCTATCAATCAATCAATCAAATTCCCTTAGGTTTGACAAAAAGTTGCCTTGACCTCTAGTGACCCAGTATCATCTTGTAGCCAGCGCTGGGGAAACGGCGATGAATGTCAGACACAATCACGTCCAACTCCTCGTCACTATAAACATGAACCTTTCAAGTAGAGAACGATAAAGGCATTCAGTTTCTTTAAGTATTGCCTTCTGAGGTTGTTGGAACATATGATAGGCAGTGTGCGAAATATAAGCTTTGTAACAGCCTGAAAACCTTTAATCACATAGTTCCTCTGAATAATTGGAGGATAGTTCACGATACTCTCAAAGAGGAAATCATGGCTGCTCTAGGCTACAGCAGCAGGAGAAAGACAAAGACACCGACAACCACCAAGTAAGCATTTAGACCATTTCGCTTTTAAACACAACATTTTTACTTTGCATGAAACGTGGAGTAACTTTAATACAGCAATCCAGCAACAACCATAAATCCTTTGTCCGTGTGTGTGTGTCTATGTCTGTGTGTTAGTACGTGCGCATATTGTGTGTGTGGAGTGTTTTGTATGTGGGAATGTCCGTCTTCTGTTTTCTCACCTTTTTATTGTTTTTACAGGTACAACTTTAATTGTTTTGCTTATAGTCAATATCTCTCATGTACAGCTGCTTTGTAACGATGAAAATTGTAAAAAGCGCTATAGGTTGAGTTGAGAACCACTAACTTGCCCATACTATGTATTTTTTATTCTTTACTTTATGAATGTATGCTCAGTCATTTCATTTTCATTGTACTGTATTTATTATTAGTTTAGTTTGGTAATAAAAAAACGAAATAAATAAAAACATGAGAAGTCACGTACAGGAGTGTTTAAGTTTAGTCGCAATTCTCCTGTTGTCCTGCAGGTGACCTCATACATCTGTCTTCTAACACGGTCCACACGCCGCGCTTCCGTCTGTAGATTCATTAACGTTACAGCTTCCGGAACTTTTATTCAGAAGGGAAACACAAACAGTTTGTTTGTTATTGTGGATTATACGATTCGTTTTTATATTCAAGACTCAATGTGCTTCTATGGTAAGTAAACGATACCTCACTAAGAATCTACATTTGTTTTGTTTTTGTCACAAATCTGGCTTTGATTTCCGTCAGTATAATTTAACATAAATGTTACTGCAAAAGTCACATTCAAGCCACGTGCATCGTGACACACTATGAGAATCTTACAAGATTCCCATAATCATGGATGATGCTGTTCACACATATAACACGCATAAAAGATATATCTAGTACCTCGTTTTAAATAGTCCGTCGTTTGCTGTACTTTCACGGGCTCTCACTAAATCCTTGGTATTTCGAGTCTGACGTCATCACCCAACCGTGTGTTTTTTGGCGATTTTAACAATCATAGGTAGTTTAGATGGTTAGAGTAAGGTTAGGGTTAGGGTGTGGGTTAGGGTAAAGGTTTCGTGAGACTTCAAACGCCAAGGATTTAGTCAAAATTGACAAGCCACGCCCACGGATCTGACTCGAAACACCAAGGATTTAGTGAGAGCCGTAATTCACGCGCTGCTGCCATCTTGTGTCTTTCTCATTTTATGTCCGTTTCCGTCTCCCCACAGTGTCAATAATGGCCCCAAACTACTCCACTCGTATTGTGTCGGTCTAACTCGAAGTAGTCGTTGTCAAAGACCAATCTTCCTTAAATCGCTTTCTTATATCCGTTGCGTTGATACACAAAAGCGCCAAAATACACGCAGCTCCATGAAGAAATCACAGAGAAAACCCTCTTGTATAACGTTCATTGATGGATGCTATACCTCGTAGTCCAGGTTCTAATTATAACAAACGGAGCAATTTAGAAAGCAAAAATATTTGCTTTTGGAGACTTTCTATTGGCTGTTGCTTGAATTATTAATGAGGTCGTAGGGTTTGAACTGGAAATGCTGTTTTTATTATTCTTTTATAAATATACTTACGTTTCATTGTCCGCTTCGGGTAGTACTGCGTATAATGAACAATTCTGTGATCAGTACTACGTGTTGTCATTTTTTGTAGGAAGTCACCGTCGACGTGACAGGCGTTTCATTGAAGTATATACGAGCTCCTAAACGCCGCGGAGACTCAAGCGGTGCTACGCTGACGGGGTCTTTGGTGCACTGCAGTGGTGCTTCCATGCTCTCTAATGCCGTTATACTGCCGAGGCTTGGTACTTGTGACCGAGCTGATGAAAGCAGTTCTATGCGGACGATGTGCGTGGTGTATTACTGTCGTGTTTCGAAGCCCT